>NC_081546.1:1112794-1274417 GCF_901000735.1 Corylus avellana
TGATAAAAATGAAACCACAGGAGAAAAAAAATAAAGTTGAAAAACCCTAGAGGGGTATAGAGTATTTAACCCTTTTAAATATTAGAAGCAATGTTTATCTTACTGCATGTGAGATTATAATTTTATAAGTATTAAAATAAAAATCGTCTGCAACTGAATTTTTTATATCCCTTTTTCTTGAATCTAATTCTTTTTCACCCAAAAAAAGAAAAGATAAAAGATTAGAAAAAAATCTAAGGTCTTATTCCAACCCTAATTAAGGACATCCCATGGAACGATCAATGGGTTGGGAGGCGATTTTGAAAATTTTCTTATATTATATATATATATATATATATATATATATATATTCCTAAAAAATAAGTTTGCATCCTATTAATTACTAGGCATAGCCTCGGTTCTGAAGAGTGTGTGCAAAAAAGAAATGCTAATCTCCGCACTCATTTATATCATACTCGCTGACGTAACATATTTTAAGTTGTTAACATGGAAATATACTTAAAATATGTCATGTTAGCCAATATAAAATGAGTTTGAAGAGTAACATTACTTGTTGCAAAAACATTAATTAAGCGTGCCAATGTATCCAAAGACAGCGTAACGTGTAATTTTAATGTTACATGCAATAAGTTACTAAAAAGTATATAATAGCCATGAACCGTTGACATCCCTAAGCAACACAACCAATTCGTCCCTGTCCCACTCAAAACAAAAAATAAATAATAATTCGTCCCTGTCGTCTCTTCTGTCTCTGTGTCTCTCATTTTAATATAAAAAAAGACACATTTTCTGTTAAAAGGGATTTATGGAGTGAGCCATAAAAGAATTCTAGCGAGAGACAAAGACTAGAATTGCCAATATTTTATATGGTTGGGTGAGAAGCTTGTTTAAAGAGCTGCAAGTGGTTCAAACCCTGGCCACTGATTGGTCAGAAAGAGAGTTGAAGCTTCTTCAGCATTAATGGAGATTTTGTGGCTATTATTGTATTCGTTCGTGTTGTTGTTGAAGGCCTTTGTCTTCGTTCATGGAGGAGGCAACATAACGTACGATGGAAGGTCTTTAATCATCAACGGCCACCACAAGATTCTCTTCTCCGGCTCAATCCACTATCCTCGTAGCACTCCGGAGGTATACAAATTAAATAATATTCATTATTTCTGTTGGTGTAGATTGAAAAAGGAATAGTTTTATTTCATGTTATTTTGGAAAGAGAGAATATTAGAGAAATGAAATCATTCAATTGTTATTGTCTTGGTTAGGTAACACATTCTTTGTGGAGGCTAAATCACATGCAAGCTTGAGTGCACGCGCGATTTTATTTCATGATATTTTTTGGAAAAGAGTACACAGAAATTATGCATTTGATGAGGATATATATAGCCTGGCCGGCCTGGCCTTACCAAATTTTGTTTTATAGTTCTATTTAGAATTTCAATTATTTTCACCAGCTGAGGTTCTTTGTTGCCTTATGATTGCTTGCTCTTTATCTTTTTCCTTTGTTTTTAGTGGGAAAAATTGGTCTCTTGCAGATGTGGCCATCTTTGATTGACAAAGCCAAAAAAGGGGGAATAGATGTGATACAAACCTATGTGTTTTGGAACCTTCATGAGCCCCAGCAAGGACAGGCATGGCCCTCTCTCTCTCTCTTTCTCTCTCTCTCTCTGATCTGATCATTTGCTAATGGTGTGTTTTGCAGTTCGATTTTAGTGGAAGACGTGATATAGTAAGATTCATTAAGGAAATCCAAGCACAAGGCCTATATGTGTGCCTTAGACTGGGACCCTTTATAGAGGCTGAATGGTCTTATGGGTAAATTAAATCCACTCTATACTAAAATATTACTCTATTTAAATTTTCAACCCATTAATTTTTTTTTTTTTTTTTTTTTTTCAAATGACACTTTCTGCGATTTTGTTTAAAAACACTGACATGTAATGTGTCGGTGCGGCGGTGCAGAGGTCTACCATTTTGGTTACATGACATTCCGGGCATTATCTTCCGATCTGACAATGAACCATTTAAGGTATATATATGGAATTTTGATTCCCGAATTCAGTCTGTTGTGAAACAATATTAACACTAGTGTTACATGTTGGCAATGGCATGCATGCAGTTTCACATGCAGAGGTTTGCGAAGAACATAGTAGACATGATGAAATCAGAGAGACTGTATGCTTCACAAGGAGGGCCAATTATACTGTCACAGGTTAATTAAGTTTCAAGGAAGAAATTTGATATTTATTGATGAATTAATGTGATTTTTTTAATTTATTTAAAATTAATGTAGATTGAGAACGAGTACAAGTCGGTAGAAGCAGCTTTTCATGAGAAAGGGCCACCTTACGTTCGTTGGGCTGCAGCCATGGCTGTGGGGCTTCAAACTGGTGTGCCCTGGTCAATGTGTAAGCAAGATGATGCCCCTGACCCTGTGGTTAGTTTCCTTTAATTTCCTTTATTTATATATATCCACACACGTGACGACACGTAGTGAAGAACCAAGTCCTGTGATTGGCAGATAAATTCATGCAATGGGATGCGATGTGGAGAAACATTTGCCGGACCCAACTCGCCAAATAAGCCGGCATTGTGGACGGAGAACTGGACAAGTTTGTATGTTGTTATTAATTATTTTCTATTTCTACCATTAATAAAGTAGGATTTTCCAAATTGATTATTTGAGATTTCAGTCAAAATTGGTTCCGTACGTGGGGTGATTTTCGTCCATCTTATTAGAAAATGCTAACAAAAAACCATAATCTGAAAATGTTGGGTAGTTTATCCAAAAAGGTTAGGATTGTAATTCTGTACGTACAATTCAATACCATATAAATAAAAATATATATATCTTTTAACTTTCATGGAAAATTGTACTGGAAACAAATTGGTTAACGGAAAGTTTTAATCTCCAAGAAATGGCTTGGATTTTGTTTGAAGCTATCAAACATTTGGTGAAGAGACGTTGATGAGGTCAGCTGCACACATTGCATTTCATGTTGCATTGTTCATCGCAAAGAAAGGAAGCTACGTAAATTATTACATGGTACCATAATTTCCTATTTTCACACTTCATAATTCAAAGTAGTGAAATAAATTTCAACTGAGTTTTTCTTCAAATTTTCGGTCTATAAAAATGTTGTGTGTCTTTTAAAAAAACATGTTCTTCTTATATGTTAAACGACGTACGCATGATATTTTTATAAACTGGGTTTGAGGAAATCTTTGTCCGATAAATTTGTTGCCTTGTCTCTTTCTTTTTTTAACTTCTTATTGTATGTACTCATAATTATAGATGCAGTTTAAATCCAACAAATTAATTATTTTCCTAACAATATGGTTTCATCATAGTATCATGGAGGCACCAATTTTGGAAGAACAGCCGCAGCATATGTAATCCCAAGTTATTATGATCAAGCTCCTCTTGATGAGTATGGTATGTTTCTGCATTTCTAGTTTTATACATAATTACTTATATATTAGAATTAATAATTGACTTATTTAGTTAATGAGTTCAGGTTTAATTAGACAACCAAAATGGGGTCATCTTAAGGAGCTGCATGCTGCTATAAAGTTAAGCTCAAGTCCTTTACTCTCAGGAGCACACACTACCTTTTCTTTGGGTGAATTGCAACAAGTAAGAATATAAAATAGGAACTTCTGGTTAATCTTTTTGGATCGGGATCCCTTACAATTCCTTGCCCGAAGTGCCCAAGCTGATGTTCAAGCTACCTCATTGAAGTGGACATGAAATTATAGGGGATTTTGATTCGTTATTTTTTAGTGTTTATCTGTTTCAAGTAACATATACGTTAACTAAATTTTGTCTGTTCGATTTTTTTTTTCTTTCTTCTTAACAATGCAGGCTTATGTCTTTAGTAAGTCAGAAGAATGTGCTGCATTTTTGGTAAACAATGAGAGCAGAGATGTCCAAGTTTTCTTTCAGAATTTTCTATATGAATTGCCTCAAAATTCAATCAGTATCCTACCAGATTGCAAGACTGTAGTCTTCAACACTGCAAAGGTAAGAAGACTTTTCTATAAATAGGGACGAACCCCCAAGGCCATGGCCTCCTCTTCTCCCAATTAAAAATCTTGATTCTGTCCCTGACTATAATTGCTTACTCACATGCATGAATAATAAACGTGTAAGTATTGAAAAGTAGTTTCATATGTTTAACTTGCTTCTTCAACAGGTGAGCACTCAGCATAATACAAGATCAACGATCCGGAGCCAAAAGTTTGACTCAATTGAAAAATGGGAAGAGTACAAAGAAGTTATCCCGGACTTTCACAAGACTTCATTAAGAGCAAAGACATTGTTAGAGCAAATGAATACAACAAAAGATACATCTGATTATCTTTGGTACACTTTCAGGTATAGCTAATTAATTTGAAGTTACTAGAATTAAGTAGACTTGAATTTTGGCTGCATATTGACTAATAGTCTGTTTGGATTTGCGGTTTCAAAACGTGTAATTTTTGTTTATAATTGCACGTTTGACTTGTGAAATCGCAGGACCAAAACGAACTCTAAACCTTGTCCTTATGAATTGCTTGCTATTTATTGTGTAAATGTAGGTTTCGGCATGATAGCCCAAGTGCTCAATCTGTACTAAATGTTGCATCTAGTGGACATGTTGTACATGCCTTTTTAAATGGAGGTCACGTAGGCAAGTGTTACATTTCCTTAATTTATTTTGAGATCGCTAGTGGACCAAAAATATGAACATGTCGCTTCTACCTCTGTTTGGTAGTGTATTTTAGATGACACTTTTTGTTTGAAAAAGTATTATTGTGTGACAAAAGAAAAAAGAAGAAAAAAAAAATGAAGCTTTTAGTGTTTTGTGTTTTGAGTTGTTTGTTAAACAAAAGGAGAATGAAAAGGCGTTAACAAACAACTATGATTTGTGAATAAGTGTTTTGGTTTCTTTGCTATATACTTACTCTGTTATTGTTTAGGATCTGCACATGGAAGTCACCAGCACAAAACTTTCACCTTGAAGAATACTCTGAGGTTAAGAAATGGGACAAATTTCATCTCCTTACTTAGTGTAATGGTTGGATTACCGGTAATTTTCAATCTCATTATCTCCATTAGCTTTTATGCATCATCGATCAAGAAAAGGAAAACCAAACAATCACCTAATGCCCACCATCCCTATGTTTTCATGAAATCGTCAGTCAAATTTGTTTCCATGTGAAGGATTCAGGAGCATTTCTCGAGCGTAGAGTTGCAGGCTTGCGTCGAGTAAGAGTCCAAGGCAAAGATTTCTCTAACCACCCATGGGGATATCAGGTGATTTCCTTCTAGATTGTCAAGTTAAGATGAGCTGAACCGAAAATACAATGATTTTCCCGTCATTAAATGGATATATCTTATCATATTAACAGAGCATGTGATTCTTATGTGCCTTTTAAAAAGAAGTATGTAAAAATCATGTGCTCTACGAACAGATATCAATTCAATTGACTTTATTCATTAATCTCAAGATTCATCTCTTTTTGGGAAGCTGGCCTACCATTCAAAAATCATGATTTATCAAGGATTACTAAGCATTATATTTTGGCATCAGTTAGATATATATTCTATGTCTCAGATTAATTCTAATGGATGGCTTTTCTACAGGTTGGATTGTTAGGAGAGAAACAACAAATATATACAGATCTTGGATCAAGACAAATTAAATGGAGTAGGTTTAGAAAATCTACTCATCAAAGACCCACATGGTACAAGGTAGGAACACTGGTACCTTATTGTACCCTAATTATTCTTGGTTCAGTTTATATAATTCCTACAACAACAAAAATGCAACATGTAAGAGAAAATCCAGGAGTTGTTATACAAGGAACATATACAAAATGAATTGGATCCAAAAATGGATTGAATCCCACAGAATCACATCCAATTCTAGTAATTTTTATGTCATTGATACAATTAATCTAATCTTTTATATCACGGCTTTGATTGGAAGACTACGTTTGATGAACCTGCTGGAAACGACCCCGCTGCACTGAATCTTGGTTCCATGGGAAAGGGAGAAGCTTGGGTCAATGGCCATAGCATTGGTCGATATTGGGTATCATACCGCACCTCAAATGGAAATCCTTCACAAACATGGTACCCTACACAATTATTTCTTTTTGTTTTTATTGTGTCAATAATCATACTATGTTCTCTCCAGGTAACAACAACTTCATCAATTGCATGAATTTAACAATAGATAACACACGTTTTTTTCTAACTAAAACTTAGTATTTTTCCACAGAATTCAACATGTGCCATTGTTTTTTATATAAACTCTCACTATTCTTCGAGTTTGGCTTACAGCCCAGTAAAAAAATCACTGAAAATCTCCTGTGCACGATTGGGTGAGAACTGCAGTTATTTTTTTCACCGGAGGCCATCTTCATTGTTTATTTTTTTGTAGGTGAATCTTTAGTGATTTTTTCACTGAAGGCCAGCCAAACTCCTTTTCTTTTCAAGAAGTTCTCTATACAGGGCAATTACGTTGAAACATGGTTTAACCTTTTCACTTTCAGGTACAATGTACCTCGATCCTTCCTCAAGCCTAAAGGCAACCTATTAGTTCTACTAGAAGAAGAAAGAGGGTACCCCTTGGGGATTTTCCTGGACACAATTTCAATAACAAAAGTATGTGGATTTGTGTCTGGTTCCTATTTGCCCTCAGTTACTTCATGGAGGAGACAAGAAGGAAGCGGAAAAATCTATCAAAAGAAACCTGGCAGAAGACCTAAACTCCAGCTCCACTGTCCTCCAAAACGTATCATATCCAAGATCTTATTTGCGAGCTTCGGAACACCTTCTGGGGATTGTGAGAGTTATGATATTGGAAGCTGTCATTCATCTAATTCCAGAGACATCGTAGAAAAGGTGAACTTCCTTTTCTGTAGCATTTTTCCTTTTTCTCTAATATCTTCCAAATCCCATGCAAAGTCTCTATCACTAAAGATTTCTTCTATGTTCCTCCAATCTTGGTAATTAATGAGAAAGTATACTCCATTGCTCAGAAGATGGGTGACAACTGCAAATAAGGTTTAAACCTAAACATTTCTTTTCTCCTCTGTATTTACAGACAGAGAGAGCATCAATTCCAGACTGATTAATTAGGATATGTTCTAGGGTACAAGTATTCCAAATGATATTTCCTTTGTTTTAAACCAGAAAAGGCAATAATAGACAACAGCATGAAACTGAAGAGTGCTTTAGTGCAATTTTTTTTTTTTTTTCCTTCTCTTTGCTTATCAATTGGTAAAACTCACTATACATTAGCACAAGCAGGATGAACAGATGATATAGGATCACTTAAAAAAACAATTACTTTCAGGGGTGACCATATTTTGAGAAAAATATTTCCACCCAAACACTACAATTTAGATGGTCACAGCATTATTTTATGTGTCATATAGGGAAAGTTCAAAGATCAGTGACTACATTGAAGTTCATGAAATCAATGTAGAGTACTTCTGTTCATATTGACTTCAACTTTTCTTATCAATTTTAAAATATTTTTTCAGGCATGTCTAGGAAAGAATAGATGCTCCCTCACTGTATCAAGTCATACTTTTGGTGGTGATTCGTGCCCAGACTTTCCTAAAGCTCTATTGGTTGATGCACAATGCTCGTGACCCTGCATAATTTAGTACCATCTTTTACATGGAGGAGATTAATACTATCAATTCCTATTTTTACCCAAAGATGTGTAAAGAAGTAACTGAAGACATCATCA
This sequence comes from Corylus avellana, assembly GCF_901000735.1. Lineage (NCBI taxonomy): Eukaryota > Viridiplantae > Streptophyta > Magnoliopsida > Fagales > Betulaceae > Corylus > Corylus avellana. The sequence goes on from NC_081546.1 coordinate 1,120,540, forward strand.
CAATTGTGTTATGATTTTTTATTGATGATCGGAAGGAATATAATTGAGTAGCGTTTAATTACTAGTTGGCTTATCAGTGAGTGGAAAACTCTCTTTGTGGACACTTCCAGATATAACTTGACTTCTATTTACAACACATACAGATGTTATCCAATTACGCCTTAGGAGCTTGATTGATAAATATGCATCAGTGCTTAGTTCTACAGACCCAGTGAACTGATATATTTCAGCAGAAAAAAACATATTTGTCAATATAAAGTTTCAACTTGTATCACCTGTGAGTTAACGATCCCAAAAATAGAAAACGACCACAAAGCAACATTGTCTTTGCACGGAATCAAAGGGTGAAGGTAACAAAGGTATGAGTCAGGGAAGATAAAGGGAATGGGCATATACATTGAAACATATCAATTAAAAAACAAAAATGATGTGCAAAAGTCAAAAACTGCTCAATCAGGAAAAGGAACAAGGAACAATCTCCAGAAAATTATAATAATGATAAAAATACACCATCCATTGTGCATACGACGGATAAAAAATGGCTAAATGCCCAACTTACAAGAGTCAGCTCCAAGTAGTAACTGATGGGAATTAGAAATCATGCCGCAATACACTGAGACTGAGGTTAAAGTTACATGTGCTTGTAAAACCTGCCATTAACCACCGTATCACATTCCATTTTTAATGCACAAAGATTAAGATGAGACAGGGGGTTCAGACAGTCGAGGAATAAAAGTAAAAGTTGGACAAGCTCTTGTTTTTATCCATAATCATACCCAACAATGTTTATAATCTACTCTCCTTTCACCAATTTGCGCTAACATTCATATATCCCTCTTACTCTTATCAAGAGAAAACAATGGGCTATTACAGCATAAATAAGAACAAATGACTAAATAAAGGAGAGTTCTTAAAGTGAATGATTTACAGAAAGGAGGTATCCTGAAGGACATGAAGGAAAAATAATAATCATACATATAAAGGAAGATGCCACATTGTTTACAGAAGTAACCTGAAAAAGACATGAAGCTCTGACATCATCCTCCATCCAACTGTGCAAAATCGCACTGTGTTTCAATGTCCAGATGCCTTTACCAGGAAAGATTTTATTCCCCACACTGCTCTTCAATCTTGATCTTGAGATCCATAGCATCTAATAGATCATGCTCTTGGAAAAAGGGGGGTGGCGTTGAAGCATTTAGAGTTATGGTCATTAAGGAAGCCAGAAGGTTTTTTTTTGATAACGTAGGAGAACTTTACTCAGATAATTGCACGTCGCAAACGCATACTGTACAACAATCCTCACCGTTAATCAAACTCCTACGGGTAACTGACCCCACCCGCCAGAACCAGTTACCAGGTAATCCAGGAGCTTTCACTCCTGACGGGCTAAGCAGTTTATCCTCATGCCCAGGAGGCGAGGAAGCCAGAAGGTTAAAACTTAAACATCATCATCCCAAGGATAAAGCTTTGAAAATGATCTGTTATAGCTTCAATTACCACTGCACATTTTGCCATTCTTACTCTCTGCAGATTTCTTTTCTTTGATACTACAAAAATGTGATGGTAGGAGGGCCTTTTGTGAAGGTAATTCAGCAATGAAGAGCAGAGTTTGAGCCCAGCCAGCATATTTTCCATATTTGCTCACAAATGCCTCTGCCACACGACTGCATAGCTTAGGTGTCAGACGGGCACCTGCAAGTTCCGGTAATAGGTATCTTGTAGCAATCTTGCACAAAAGAAGCAAAATATCAGCAGATCAGCACTTCATGAACTGAAAATCATGAAAGATAACTTGAAAAGATGCAGTTAGTTATTTAAACTAAAGTTAATGAGCAGAGATAATGTGTCACACCCAGCTTTCTTTCTTTTCTTTTCTTTTTTGGGGGGGGGGGTGTCTTTTTGAGAAACTAAACACTCTCAAGATCAGAGGTGCAGCACATGACTGAAATTTTCTAAACCCCCAAAATCACATGACAAGGTGAGTTTTTATATCTCATCCACTATCTTGGTGATAACACAAAATCACCACATTCACCTGATGGGGTGACATGAAAACCTCCAGAAACATACCTGCCAGACATGTGTATCGACAGGAATGGCGTGGTGTTGATCAAGAGAGAAGAGAGCTATGCACGCTGCCACCTTGGGACCAACTCCAGGTAGAGTAGAGAGAGCATCAATAACCTCTTGAAGATCGAAATTACGAAGAGAAGCAAGCCATTCCGCACCTCCACCAGGTTTTGATTGCAAAGCATTTACAGTACCAATGAGGTATTTAGCCCTGTACATTGACATCATTGGTGAAATAAATTGTCAAGATTGCACTTACTAGAAAAGCAAACACTACATATAAGGCCATGAAACTACATATCAGATCATGACTTAAGAAACAAATTCAGAAATGTGCAGAAAAATATCCTACAATCATAGTGCAGTGCAGTGATATGACAGACTATTTTAACGATTTAACTGGGATTTAAGAAACTATTTTGATTGTCATATAAATTTCCAACCATGCTATGATCAACTTCTATAATTGTGAGTTCCACAACATTAACATATAAGAATTTTGAGCATAAAAACGTTAATAGTAAGAGAGACAATCAACAGACACAATGCATGACCATTGAAAAAACGATTAGCAGCTCAAGAAAAGCTTAGAAACGTAAATTCAGCTTATACAAGGAAATAAACAAGGACCGACAACAACAACAGTCAACCTGTAACCGAAACCGGCCGCTCTAAGCTCGTCCTCTGAGACCATCTTCAGCCGCTCCAAACTCGGGAACTGGTGGAACTCAAAGCCCTCCACAGTCCCCAAATAATCCCCAAGCGACGAAACAAAGTCCACCATTTTGGTGATCCTCGCAATGTTGTTATTAGACGAACACAGAAACTGAACCAAACACTCGAGCGGGTCCTGCCTGAGCACCCGGGCCCCGCCCAAGTGGCTTGCCAGCTCGGCGAACCGGGGGGCCGAGGCCGAGAAGACCGCCCAGACGTCACTGAGAGAAATGCCCGCGTTGAGAAAATCGAGCAGTGCAAGCCTGGCCTTGGCCTCGGAGGTGGTGGTGTGGTGGAGGCAGTAGGATACGTCGCCGTTCTGAAGGTGCTTGAGAGAGACAAGGTGAGAGTGGACAACGCCCGTGTACTGGAGAGGGCCAGTCTGTCTCCACCGGAAGGTTTGGCCAGTGGGGAAAGTGAGGGGCAGGGAGAGCTCCGATTGAGTGAGGCCGAGGGAAACCCACTTGGGTGGGGTCGCGGGTTTGGGTTTTTTGGAGAAAGGTCTGGTGATTTTGGTGGTGGAGAGCGGTGGTGTTGGTGGTGGGGTGGGTCTTGGCCGCTTCATGATTGAGAGGGAGCTCGATCTCAATGAGTGCATGCAAATGGTGGCCACGAATCGGAGGTTTTTCTCGCCTCTGCAGCTCCCTCCGGTCCGCTGTGTGAAAGAAGGGGAGACGAATGCCTCAATTGGGAGGATCGTTGACGTTGCGCGGGCTTGGATCATCGCGCACTAGCGCTGGGCCTATCCGGGCCTTCTCCTGCCCAATTTGGAGAATTTTTTCTATTTATTTAAAAAATAAAATAAAAATTCCCGCGGCCAAATTTTAACATCACTAGCGAATCTAACATAACAAAAAATTAGTGGACTACGACTGAGATGTTTGACTTACTCAATTAAATGGGTCGATTATAGTTGACTTATAATATAGTCTTGAAACGATCTAAGCCTAATATACAACATTTAAGTCTTACAAATATTTATACGACATGTGAACGCGATATCAATCCAAAAAAAAATTAGCGTGTTAAGGTTGAGAGGTCTAACTCCTTTATTTAAATGGATTGTGTTATAGTTAAACTATATAAAGATTGTTTGGGATTGCGTTAAGAAGTTTAAAAATTACTTTTAATATATAAAAAGCAATGCCAAACAAAAATCTGCCCGTTTGGTAAAAAACTCAAAACTAATTATTTAAAATTTTTGCTCTAAAAAAAACAAAACACACTTTTAGGAAAAGTTTAAAATTAAGCTTTTTTTTAGTTTTTAAAGCTTTTTTTCCTAATGCAATCCCAAATAGGATCATAGTCTTATACGCTTATACCAATATCTCGACATGATTCGAAGCCGACACATAAACACAAATTGTCACCCTTAATCTTGAGAGCATGTTTAAACATGCATGTGAAAATTATGTAAACTATTATTAAGTCCATGAATATTATATCATTGTGTTAGTCATAGAAAAATCACCAACTATAAAAATACCCGTTTATGATCAAACTTGAGCTTCTATTGAGATATTCAAATCAATCAAAACAAATCTATGTTCAAGAATACATAATTCGAAATATTAAAACACCATTTGGGGGAGAATGAGAGATTATACAATAAATCCAAATGCCAATATATTACATTACTAGAAACAACATAAGAATGCTCACATTAGGAGATTCTTTGTAGCCTTAACCCACTAAAGCCTCCCATCTTCTTTATTTTCTTATCTCTGTCTCTTTCTTCTGTTTTTCCCCATCTACAACTCTCAAATCTGTGATTTTCATCTACAACTCGTCCATATTTTCAAGCTCAAATTGTGGACAAAAATTAGCATAATAAACGTCAGAATTAGGAAAAAAGTACTAAGGAGAAAGTTGTAGAATTTTGAATTATATTTCTAAAGACACGAATGTCACCTTAATTCGATATTTTATCAAAAAGTTATGGTCAAAATATTAAAACATACTCGTAATAACTCTAAATCCGAGAATGAATTAGATTTAATTTTTTGATCTTAATTAAAATAAAAAAAAAAAAAAAAAAAAAAAAACATCTTCTCTCCTTAAGGCATTCAACGTGTATATGAAAGTTATGATCTAATTCTTGGGCTTTTGTTTCATATCTTTTGTTTTTAGACCCACATCACAATCTTTTCTCATATGATATGGTGACCACCGTGTGTGGCAATTTATGCACAATTATTGAACTTTTGTTGACTAAATTGAATTATCCCCGATATCCTAATGTTGTTTCATATATTTTATTTCTATACTCATAAAACAATCTTTTGTTTTTCATATGCTTATATCTAATTAATCACACTTTCCAACAATAAATATGATTTGGGAGTAAATATAATATTAATATTTAATGATTATCAAATATGCTAAAGTATTTATTATCTAAAAGTAGGGCTGACAATTTAACCCATGACATGTGAACTCGATACGAACACGACACATAAAATTCGGGTTAAGGTTGGGCTTAAATGTGTTCAGGTCGTAAACGGGTCACTTGTTTACGACATGTTTAGTAAACGTGTCATCTCATGTCAACCCGCCGGGCTCGCGGGTTGACACGTTTGACCCTTTTTTTTTTTGTTTATTAAACGTCTAAACCTAAAAGTTCAACCCTAACAAAAAAAGTCAACTTCTACCTCCCTTGTTTAGGAAGCAGAGGAAAGACTTGATTTAAAAAAAAAAAAAAGGATTTTGGTATGGCTATAAAAGGTTAAAAACTATAATGAGTTTACATTCATGTCGGGTCGGTTTATTAACGGGTAACATGACTCGATTATGACCCGTTTATATAAACTTGTTCGTGTCGTATTACCCGTTTATAAATCGTGTCGTGTTCGGATTGGGGGTTTGACACGTTTAGTTAAATGTGTTGTGTTCGGGTTGGGCTTAAACATGTTGGGTCGTAATCGGGTAGGACAAGAATCCGACACGCGAACACGTTTTGCCAGCCTTATCTAAAAGGTATAAACTCATAATAAACAATAGACTTGAATCATTTAAATTATATTATAACAATATATCTTGTACATGAGCTTAAACTCTCTATCAACAAGTGATGCTCAACTTGTCTTCAAGAGGTAGCTCAATCGGCAGAAAACTACGCATCATAAAACGGGGGTCATTAGTACAAATCTCCCTCTTCCCCTCTCTTTGTGTGGACATATTAAAAAAAAAAAAAAAAAAAAGTGAGGCCCAACATTCAAAATTTTTAATTGAAATAAGGATGAATGATTATATTAAGCTTTTAAAATAAATAGTGATTTAATATGATACAGGAGCAAATAATTCATGACTTTCAAAAAAAGATTTTGTTCTTTTTTAATTAATATTAATTTAAATATGAATTGAACAAGCCAAGCCAATAAAATATAGTTAAAAAGAAAAATAACATAAAACAAAATAGCATTTCTCATGGTAAATAATTAAATTTGAGGACAATAGCACATAGACTATCACGTTTAGCGACCAAACATTTTCCCAACTTTCAACATCCACGCGCCCGGCATTCCCAGACGCGCCACATCTCGATTTGTATTTTTTTAATTCAAAAAGAAAAATCCACAATCAACATTTTTGCTCAGCAGAGCCAAAGAAACACAAAAGCAGCACTCAAAGCCCAAAGGCAGAGCGAGGAGAGAAACCCCCCTCTCCCTCTTCCCATTCTCTCTCTCCTCCCTCATTTGCTGTGGTTTCGTACCAGTGCACCAATCAAAGACCCCACAAATCCAATTTCCCTTCGAACAATGCCAGCTTCCCCTTCCTTCCCCTCAGGTACACGCCCAAACCTAAATCCTTTCTCTCTCTCTTGAATATTTGTATATTTATGTGTTTTGAATTTGACTCTGGAATTTCATTTTTTTTCTTTTCTTAGAGACTCGCACGCGATGGAAGAAGCGGAAGAGAGAGCCCCAAATCAACCGGAGAGCACCGAAGCACGAGGACGAAGACGACGACGAGGAAGAGCCCGCCCACGACGACGACGGCGTAGAACTACAGGATGATCCCGAGGAGCCGCAATCCGGCGCCGTTTCGCTCCACGAGAGCGAAGTCCTCTCCGACGGTGGGGCACGCGTCTGCGACTTCCCTCTTGTGGTCAAGCACACAGTTAATCGGCCCCACTCTTCGGTCATGGCCATCGTGGCCGCCGAGCGGGTCAATCAGAGCGGAGAGAGTGGCAAGAGGGCTCAGCAGCTCCAGGCTGCTTTGCTGGCCTTGGAGAACGTGTCGTACGGGCAGCTCCAGGCGCTGTCCGCTGTGCCCGCGGACGCTCCGGTGTTCGATCAGGATCGGACGGACGGCGCCGGTTCAAGTTCATCGTTTGTGATCACGCCGCCCCAGATCATGGAAGGTCGCGGCGTCGTCAAGCGGTTCGGGAGCAGGGTTCTCGTGGTTCCAATGCATTCAGGTAGACATGCCTAGGCTTATACATTCACATACACATAACTCTAGATAGTGAAATTTTACTTGTTCAGACTTTGATGAACTGAGTGGCTTTGAATGCTATGAATAGCCCCTTTTGTTTTCTGGGCGGGGTTAGTCTATTTTTTATTTGAATTTGCTTTATGCTTTGTTTGCAAAATGGGTGTGAGCTCGGTTCTTAACGTGTTTACATATTAACAAACGTTTGGACTATCTGCCGAACTGCTTATGAAACGTTATCGAGTGTTTTCTCCAGAATCAATAGGGGATTAGAAGTGAACCGTGGGTAATTAAGGTTTGTATTGCTTCTAGACCGATTGGGTTTTGATCTGTTTACAAGCAAATTTGATTGAACATGTGTGTCGGGTCATATATATGCATACGGGTGTGAACAGATAGATATGTAGATCCAAATGTATGTGCGTCAGTATGTAAATATTTGCCTATTTAGTAAATTTGATTTATACTTGTTGGGATTCTCTTGTGTGAAGATTGGTTTTCACCGGCTACGGTGCATCGACTGGAGAGGCAAGTGGTGCCACATTTCTTCTCTGGGAAATCACCAGACCAGACGCCAGAGAAATACATGGAATGTAGGAACTACATTGTTGCCAAATACATGGAAAATCCAGAAAAGAAGCTCATGATCTCTGAGTGTCAAGGATTGGTAGTTGGTGTTGATAATGAAGATTTAGCTCGGATTGTTCGGTTTCTTGATCACTGGGGAATCATCAATTACTGTGCTGCAGCACCAAGTTGTGAGACTTGGAATGGTGGGTCCTACGTTAGGGAGGAACTAAATGGTGATATCCATGTGCCGTCAGCTGCTCTAAAGTCCATTGATAGTTTAATCAAATTTGAGAAGCCCAAATGTAGGCTCAAAGTGGCTGATGTTTATTCATCATTGTCATCTCACGATTCTCATGCCTCTGATTTGGACAACAGAATCCGAGAGCGTCTGTCTGAAAATCACTGCAATTGTTGTTCTCGGGCCCTTCCCACGGTTTACTATCAGTCACAGAAGGAGGTAGATTACATCCTCATTTTCTATCAGCACCTTTTTCTTTGTTTTTCTTTAAAACTTCGTCATTTTCGTGTTTCATCCACTCGTTCTTTCTGTTTTCTAGATTCTATCTCTGCTTAGAAGAATGACAGTAATTGCAGAGTGTTACTCGAATTGCAAAATGTGACATCTAATTATATGACTCTAAATCAGAATGTGATATGAAGGATCTTGTGTACTATGTTAGTCTCTGTTTGGTTTCTCTACTCCAAGTAGAGAAGTGATTCCCAAGAAGTATTTTTTTCAAGTAGTAATCTGAAAAGTAATTATGCTATGCTAAAAATTAACATTTAGCATGATGCTGAAAAATGAATTTTCTGAAAGTAATTCTCAGATTGATGTTTGGTTAGAACACTAAAAAAATTATTATTTTTTTCAATTTCCCCATAATCCAGAGTTTTGCATAATTATAATTGAAATGAAATAGAAGACCTACTCATATATGCATGTTATCATTCACATCCAAATAATACATAACTCATAATGAAGTCCATGTTCCTTACTTCAAAGAGTAAAAGTCAGCTCAAATTAGCATGTGTTCCATATCTACCAAATATTTACTTCAAAAACATTTCAAGGATGAATATAAACATCATAGACAATATGAACATAGCCAATGTAGTCCTATGACAAGAGCCCACCATCCACCCTTGTCCTCGGCGTGCCTGCAACACATCATTGGAGCATTATTAGGATGCATTTGAGGGGCCTAATAGGAAAATGGGCTCCCAGCCCTGGATGTCTGGTAACCCATATGAAGCTATTCTTGTGATTATTGTGTGCATAAAAGAGCTTGTGATATGTACTAATTATCACTCACTAAATAAAAACCTCACGATTGAATTGGATTCATTAATTAACTACTATATACAAAGCATAAAGGGTATTGATAAAACCATCTCCCATTATTATGGTTTGTTTTTAGCCATGTATAGCACCATGTGTACATCTCCACAACTACACAATGGTGTTTCTGTTGTTGCTGACCATGTCAGATAAGAAAAATATCTCCCATAATTAGCATTTCTTTTGTGATAAGTAAACCATCATTAGCATTATAAACCATCAAGCATAACAGACTCAATAAAATGGAAATTGCATAACCATTAGAGATAACACAACTATAGACACTTGTATTCACGATGCATAATTGAAATCCATTACATAACTGACTTACATAAATGATGTTCATAGAATGCAAATTGCATAAAGGAAGTCCATAAAATGACAGAAATGAAACATAAATATAACAAATGCATATAAAGTAAAATACAAAGAAAAATCATGTCAAAACTATGGAATGTAATTGGAGGGACCAGGTTCAGTGGGAGGTAGAATTCCTGTTTAGAGAGATGGAGAACGTAGGAGTTGTAATACATTTCTCAGTCCAACGAATGATAGTTTCTAGGAAGCCTACAATCCATAAGCACCAATCTTCTCAACAATAATGCAAACAACTCCAATCCTCCACCAAACCACAAAAATATACTGACACTACTACTTGGTGATCAAATATGCAACACTTATCACACACGAGAAATAAGAAATGCATTGGGGTGGAAGTGAAGGAAAAATAAACCTGCAAGGGGCGAGTGAGGGGAAAACAAAATTAACACGAGAAAGTGAGGGAAAAACAGGGGGCAAGTGAGTGGAGCGTGAGCGACGTTGAAGAACAGAGATGGAATGATGTGTGCGTGTGTGTGTGAGAGAGAGAGAGAGAGATCTCACAACGTGGGTGAGGCGGTGTGATGAGGGGTGATTTCAGCAAGGGGAATGCAATTTGGCATGGTGAGTGATGAGGTGGTTATGTGACAGTGAGTGTGGATGTGGGTGGCCTTTGAGGTGAGTGGGTAAGAGGAAGAGGGATTTTGACATGGCGAGCAAGAAGATTGGAGATTGGAGAGCTGAGAGGCAAGGGTGACATTGGCATGGAGATCGTGGAGTTTGGTGGCTGGTGGAGGATGGAGAGGGGCTGCTTCATGCTTGGGTGGGAGGGGGTTGGTGGCTTGGGTTATGAAATGAAGAGAGGAGAGAAAAAAAAGGACCCAAAAACCTCTTTTTTCCGTTTAAACCCAAATCCCATCCTACCAAAAAAAGGGACTTGAATGCCTTAAAAGTTTACAATGACTTTTCTGAAGTAAAAACCTTAAACCAAATGGGCTTAGGTGTCGTGATTCAAATTTAATGGCTGATTAGCGTCTCATGTGACAGATTGATACGCAACTATGCTCTGATTGCTTCCAAGAGGGGAGGTTTGTTACTGGCCATTCAAGCATAGATTTTATGAGGGTGGATGCAACAAATGATTATGGTGACCCAGATGGGGAAAACTGGACTGATCAGGAAACATTACTTCTACTTGAGGCAATGGAGATTTACAACGAGAATTGGAATGAAATTGCGGAGCATGTCGGTACCAAGTCAAAAGCACAATGCATTCTTCACTTTCTTCGTCTACCTATGGAGAATGGCCTACTGGAAAATATTGAAGTTCCAGGCGTGTCATCTAACTCGTTAAATGGAGATGATCGTGGAAGACCAAATTCAAATTATAATGGGGATTCAGCAGGTGGTCTTATTTACTTAAAGCATCCACCCTTCAAGTAATGATGATCTATCTGTAACATTTTGTTTGTGTTTTCTATTTTTTTAGGATCCTGCCATCAAGATGCTGATTCTGAAAGCAGGCTCCCTTTTGCGAATTCCGGGAATCCAGTTATGGCTCTGGTAAGTGATTATTAATCCTATGTTTTCCCACAATACTAAGGGAATGAATTTTTGAAGTTTCTTGCAAGGGCTTGCCTACGTCAGTATGCAATTTTTTCAAGTTTCTAGAGGTTTTTGTCAGAAATGTTGTTGCTCTGAAGTAATTCCCTGTTTTGGGGCAGATGAGACCCTTTCCCATGTGAAAATTGATGTCATGCTTGTTTACATGTGAATAATTAAAAAACCATTTTTACACAAAGACACCCTGCATAAAGAGTACCTAGCGGAAAGGGAAAAAATGAAGACATTCTACATAAAAGTAGGAAGAATTTCAGTGAACTTAATAAATATGGAAGCACTTGTCAATGTTCATGCTACAAATTTAAATTATTTGATAAAACTGTTGGGAGTAATACTTATAGTACCTTGAGTTTCAACAGAAGATTATGAAATTCAGCACATTGACATAGTCTCATAGACACCCACGAAAGGAAAAAGGAAAAAGAAAAAGAAACCCCCATATCGGAAACCCTTTTGCTGAGATAGTCATATATCAATTATTGCGGGCAATGATCAATTTGGTTCACCTCTTCCTGAACCTAATTTACTCATTTTTTTTTTACAAGTAAACAAAATATCATTAAAATCTCAAAGGTGCAACTCCAGTACACAAGGAGTATATCTAAAAAAACACCTAATTTGAAAGAGAAAACAAGTCAAGAAAATCATGAAAACTAAGCATATTACAATCTAGAGCAGTTGTCTAATGAGAAAGAATTTTGAAAAAGAAAGACTTAAGTTCTGCCACTGTACTCTCACTGTTTTCAAAATTTCTATCATTTCTTTCCCTCCGAAGACACCACTAAGGGCAAGACGACCTCATTTTCCACACAGCTGTGCTCTGGGGACTGCCTTTGAACCCTCTTCAGCATGCAAAAAGGTCTACTACTCTCTTAGGCATAACTCAAGCTAACCTAACTTCGTTGAAAGTAGCACACCACAAGGCACTGATGATTTCACAATGAAAGAATTTTGAAAAAGAAAGACTTAAGTTCTGCCACTGTACTCTCTATTCCTCTTACACATACAACACCAGTCAACCACAATAACATGCTGTTTCCTAAGGTTATCCATTGTGAGGATCTTCCCTAGGGTGTTTGTCCAAGCAAAAAACGGCACTCTCAATAGGACCTTATTCCGACAGATACTCTTACAAGGGAGCCTTGATAAGTTTTTTCTCTCCATATCCCTGGATTTTACATTGCATCATTGCATTAACAGTTACAGTTCTCAATACAAGTGAGGAAGGTGATGTAAAAGGAGGGAGAGGAGATCTTCCTACAACTAGAGAAGCACAAGGGAAATAAAGGGAATGGTTGCTTTAAAAAATATCCAGAATATAATCTCTTTTGTTTCTTAGAATTTTACTCATGGTTGGTCATGCATTTACAGAAGACAGAGGCTCTAACTAGAGAGATATTGTCAGAATTTCTTGATGAAGATGGACGCTTTTTGTAGTATGATTCCTTGAGTTCTTACAACTAACGAGTGGAAATTTTTTATAGGTTGCATTTTTGGCCTCTGCTATTGGACCAAGAGTTGCTGCGGCATGTGCACATGCATCCTTGGCAGCATTGTCAGAGGACAATGGCTTATCTGCTTCTGGAAGAAATTTACAGATGGAAGGTTCTGGGCATGGTAATAGGTGAGTGTATTTCCGCATATTCTACAACACGACATGGTATTTTACTTGTGCTACTTCCATTTTCACTGATGTGATTGTTAGAGGGTGAACGTTTGCAGTCTTTTTTTTTTTTTGTCCTAGTTTTAGGAACTATTGAGTAGCATTGCTAAATTCCTAATATGATGCTTGAAAATGGGAGTTTCCTTGTACTGCTATTTCATGTGCTTATTATGGCTTCTATTCTACTGGTGAGAAGTTTATGAAGAAGGTTTTCTTGTTATGACTTAGTAGAAACCTTCTTAAGGCTGTCTCATTGGAACTGTTCTTATGAATCAATTTTAGCTTATGTATTCTGCACACAGAATAAAAAGTTTCTTTTACACTTAGGATGAATTCAGAGAGTATGCATAGCAGAGAAAGTGGTCGTCATGGAGTAATTGCAAATTCAATCCAGCAAAAAGGTAAGCATAGGTTATTTTCCAAGTTTCGAATGCTTCCTTCTCTTCTTTTTTTTTTTTTTCTTTTCTTTTTTTTTTCTTCACATTTTATTAACTTAAGTACTAAACTTTTTCATGTGGGATAAGCTTCAGAGGAGAACTCTGGACTACATGGTTCATGGAGTCAGAATGAGGCACAGGTTCCATTATCTGCAGAGAAAGTTAAAGCTGCTGCTAAAGCTGGCCTTGCTGCTGCAGCAACAAAAGCAAAACTGTTTGCAGATCATGAAGAACGGGAAATTCAAAGGCTATCTGCAAATATAGTAAACCATCAGGTATAGCCATTGGTATAAAATTTTCAACTTTTGCCTCTCTCCTCTTTCTCTATGTTTTCTCCATGTCCATTCCTTATATTTTCCTGTTTAGCAGATGATACTGGCAGTATTTTATGGTTAGCCCGTTAGTTGTTAGTTTTTAGTCAGTGGAGTTGAACATCTTAGGAAAATTTGACATTGGAAAGCTGATTAGCTCACATAAAGTGAATGGATTATAATAGAGCTCATGGGTGTTAAGGCCTGCATTGATTCCTTACTAGGTAAAATTGAGCTTTATAAGTTATTTTAGGGAGTTCCAATTGCAACTTGACTAATCTTTTTTTTATGGATAACGCACTTTCCTTGGGTCATTATAGCTTTCTTTCCCCCTCCTTTGTAAATTTACCTAGCTTTTTATGGGTCCAAAAGAATCTTGGACTCAAAACAAATGAGGGGCCTTTTTCTTTTTTCTTTTTCTTTTTATTTAAAAAATAACAATTTGGTCTGGCGGCACCCATTTGGATCCTCTATTCATTACTAGGAAGTTTTGTGGGTTGAGCCCAAGTAGTGGAATTAAGGTTATGTTGAGTTGTGTATATCCGCCATTTTGACTACCTATGTGAATTGTGTCTTCTGTAGGATGCCAAATAAGTCCAATGTATTTCTAACCACATAATATTATCTATCTCCTCTACTTGTTTAAATGGAAATGACACTATTATTTGTTGGCATTCAGGCATTGCCATCAGTAGTAACTCCTTGTTGAATCTTGTACATCTATATATGTTGCTGTGCAAGATGTAATGGGTTTATACAAGCTTCTCCAGAAATTACCATCACCTTCTTCTTAAAGCTTTTTTTCTTTATACGAGTCTGTTGGTGAAATTACTGTTTTGGTGTGCCCTATGAGATTAATGAGTTTCATTAATTGCATAAGGTGGAACAACCATGCTCTGGAAAAGCTGGAATTTTTTTTTTTTTTTCCTGAGAATCAAAACCTCCATTGCCACTTATAAAATCTCCCTTATAATTGTGTGGTGACTCTTCGCTGCCTTGTATAGTTTTCCCATTATAGCTTCTAGTTACGATTGTTTGTGCGCGTCTTTAACCATTGACTCAAACTGAACTGGATAAATTATCTTCATGCTACATACTTAATAGAGCCTGTTGAAGGAAAATTAAACTTCCCTTTACCATTTTTCCGCCACAAAATTTATTTGACAGTTGAAAAGATTGGAGCTGAAGCTGAAGCAGTTTGCTGAAGTGGAAACGTTTTTGATGAAAGAGTGCGAACAAGTGGAGAGGACAAGGCAGAGGATTGCTGCTGACCGGGGCCGCTTGATATCAGCTCGATGTGGACCCGCTGGCGTCACTTCACCCATGAGCGTTCCAGGTGTTGGTCCTTCTATGGTGAACAATAACACCAGCAACAATAGGCAACAAATTGCCTCAGCTCCACCTTCACAACCAAGCATTCCAGGATATGGCAACAATCAACAAGTCCATCCCCACATGCCGTTTATGCAACGGCAGCAAATGTTTGGGTTGGGGCCAAGGCTGCCCATGGCAGCAATACAGCAGTCCTCAGCTGGTTCAAATGTCATGTTCAATGCCTCCGGTAATGCGCAGCCTACTATGAATCATCCGATTCTGCGGCCCGTATCGGGTACTAACTCTGGTTTAAGTTGAACAAGAGAGCTTGATACAAGTTCTGAATTTTATGATTCATTTCCTTCTGGCGATTCATATCCGCATTCAAAAGGAAAAGGATTATATAAAATTAGCCATGAAATTTTTATCTGCCTCACATTTTTCTAGTTTTGATCTACACAGAAGTGACAAGGGGCAGTTCGTGTAGGGCTTGTAACTTTACACATTTAACAAATAGAAATTAGTTCCCAAAGTGAATTGTACGATGAGATTAGTGTTAAGTATAGATTCAACTTCTGTTTTGCTCGTCCTTGAATTCCTTCCAATATATTCCTTGAAGTTGTTCTGCCTCTTCTAGAGTGTGGATTAGATTCTTAAATTGGAGAGGCTTCAAATTCTCAACGATTTCTTCCATATACAATCTCATCAATCGTAAGAGTCCATAAATCGCCAAATATATAACAATTTGCTAGAATAGCTTGCACAATTGATACTAAAGGTATGTTTGAGATTGCGGTTTCAATAAGTGTGATTTTAAAATTTACTTTTTTGAAATTGCTACTTTTTAAAATCACAAAAACGTTTGGTTAAACATTTTAAAAATTATTTTTTTTATCAAGTATTTGTTATGCAAAATCATGATTTTGGTTTAAATTTGTGTTTTTTCAAATAAGCACCGCCTATACTGTTTATAAAAATTGTAGATTTTTTTTTCCTATTTTAGATTAGTGCTTTTTAAATCAAAATGTCAAACACTTTATGTTTTACGATATCTTTTAAAATCTAAGATTATTATTATGAAATCGTAATCTTAAATGCACCTTAATAATGTTTATAAAGTCTTGTTATAGTCAAAGCCGTAGTACTTCCCAGCATTAACACCCATATATATATATAATGAAATATTTTCTATTCCCACAACCAATAAGATTGAAATTTTTTCATTTTTCCCCCTCAAAAAATTATCAATCATCAAGTAAATAAAGGCATAAATTCTTTATCACGAGACTAAATTCTTTATTAGGATTTGATTATTGAACATTATTAACCATATCAGGGTAACTAAAGAGTTCAACATTACGAAAACTTACAACTGAACATTGCCATAGGGAGTTACAAGCAAAAGAACTCGAAGAGGCTTCAATAAGATGCATGAAAAGTACACTGTCTTGGTTGGCTTGGCGATGGCTTTGATCTTGAAACCCCCACTCTCTACTCCGGGAATGGGATATCGGCCAAATCCTCTCTGTAAGGGACGTGCCCCATATCGAGTTGCCTTTTAGAACTACTTAGACGACCGCTTTCCATGACGTTTTGAGCTGCTGGGACATTCTTTGTGGGCTCAACGAATGTTACGACGGTGTCTTTCCGGAATGTTAGGTAGATGACGGCGAGGATGTAGGCGGCCATTAGGGGAAACACTAGCATCCCTATGAACACCTTTCCGACCGTGGGTAAACTGCTGTGAATCAGCCAACCCACAAAGCCTGTGCTCAGGTAGTAGATGTTGATGCCGATGATTCCCATGCCAAGGGCCCACGATACCAAAATAATCTGCATGCGTAAGATTATATAGGTCAACTATAATCTGACCCATTAACTAAATAGGTTAGACTCCTCAACCTTAATCCGCTATTTTCGTGTTGTGTTTATGTCGGGTTTGTAGGATATGTTACAAATTGTCTGCCCTAGCTAAAAAGGGCCTATGTTTTAGTGCTCTATTAAAATGAACTCAATAGATTGGGTTAAAATAAATTTCTTTGTCAATTTTTTGAAATAACCAGTGATTTTACCAAGAAAAAAAAAATAAAAAAGGAAGAAGAACAACTCACATATATTGAATTCATGTGAGGACCCATCTTGGTGGCACTGCTACTGAATTTGAGGAGAGGGATTAGAGCAAATGGGAGTTCAAATGAAAGTATCATCTGCAAAAACCAATAATTTTTTTTATAATATATATGTTTGATTCGATTATGGTTATTAACGTTAAAAAGATTTAGTTTCCAAGTTAATTACAAACCGATGCAATGATTATGAGTCGGCCTGCTCCTGAAGATCCACCAATAATTGAAACTACAAGACTTGGCGTAATAGCAATGCACCTGCTCACCAGGTTCCTAGTCCACTTTTTCATCTTAAGATCCAAGAAACCCTAAAAACCAAACCATTCTTAAATTAATTAAAACTCAGCTTAATCAGAACGAAGCTTTCTTTCGAACTGGGTTGGATGAAGGAAATTCCTTCGACTGATCATTTTATTAAAATGACATCTGTAGGAATTTTTTTCATCCCAATTTAGAAGAAAACTTTATTGATTCCAATTTAAAAAGATGTTTATCTTTTTCAGACCTGCATGATGAATTGCCCTGCATAAGTGCCTGTGATGGTAGAGCTTTGCCCTGAGGCTAGTAATGCAATAGCATAAATGGTTGAGCTTGACTTACCCAACACATTCTACATACACAAAACAATAAAAAGAATTTCTGTTAGAGTTTTTGCTTAATCAATTAATTGGATTTACACAACTTAATATACAAATTAATATTAATTCAAACCTGGAGAAGAAAGGAGGCTGAGTTAAGAGTAAGATCACTGCATCGATCTGCAGTCTCAGCTGAGATGTTATCAGCAGAGCAAACTGTGCCCGATACAGAAACAACTGCAACATTGATCAGAAATGCCACAAGCAAGGCGAATCCGCTCTCTATCAAGAAATATCGACATGCATCCTGTAGTATTATGAGATGAATTTGTTAAAATATTAATTTAAATAATTAAGTTTATCATTTTTTATACGCTTAATGTTTTTTTTTTAAACAAAGACTGATCCAAGGATTAGTTAGGATTGACAAATCAAAATTATGAGATTGTAATAGTTGTAGGAGAAAATGTAGTTTCCAGCATTACTCGCATATATTTATATACATAAAAGTTAATAAACCAAACTAGGTTTAGAATGCATGAGAATATATATATATGAAGGAAAGTAATAGTATGGTTGAAAGAGGTGGCTTACATTGATGCCATGGACAGAACTGGGTATTTTTCTGGATAGCACAAGAGCCGAGTGGAGGAAGAGATTGTGGCTATATATTGATGAGAAAGAAATGGAATTATAAATATATTATACACACAAATTAATATATAGTTTATATAAAAAAGAATTAATATAATTAAAGTAGGAGGGAGGGTAGAGATGGATGGTACGGCATGACAAGGGCACCCAAGAGGGCGATGGCATCGCCGGTGGCTCCTTGGCCTTTGAGTTTTGGTATAAACATTCCCTTCAGCACAGCATTTGCTGGGGGCTTCACGTAACTCATTTCCCCAAAGAAACACCCTGCCATTATGAACACCAGCACTGCTATCAGCAACTCCAGCTTCCTAACCTGCATCGTACCCAAATTAATTAATTCACATAAATGAAGAATTTAATTACAATAATTGAACTTGATATATATATATATATATATGATTTTTTTTTTCTTGGTGAAAATTAAGGACTTCACGTCACCCACCTAACCTTTGAAGTAAGTGGGGGTTTAAAGAAAAGGAGATAAATATAATCATGATCATATCACTCAAAGAGTATTATATATGTTGATCCATAATGTATGGAAAAAAA
This sequence comes from Corylus avellana, assembly GCF_901000735.1. Lineage (NCBI taxonomy): Eukaryota > Viridiplantae > Streptophyta > Magnoliopsida > Fagales > Betulaceae > Corylus > Corylus avellana. The sequence goes on from NC_081546.1 coordinate 1,139,243, forward strand.
AAAAATACCAGAATAAACTATTGACTCTTATAGTCAATAGTCTAAAGAATTCTTTTAATTAGAATACTATTTCATTTACGAAATATAGGGTGAGAGATAAAGTTGACTCTTTCAAAAAATAATAATTATGAGCTATATGTATATATATATATATATTAAATTAAAAGAGAGTCAATTAAGTGTATATGATTGCTATCCATGTTATAAAATAAAAACTCTAAACAGGTCACCACTTGGGAGTCTTGGACCGATCGAGAGGAGAAGTGAGGCATTTGATTGGTATATGTAAAAAGAAAAAGAAAAATACTCCAATAACTACAAATTTTATTATAAATAAACATGAAAATTTATAATTAATAAAATAATTAAGAAAAATTAATAATAAAATTTAGGATTTGTAGAGTTGGTATGAATATCTGGCTTATGATATTTATTTTAAAATAAGGACAAAGACACACAAGTGAAGACAAAATCCTTTCCCATATATATGTAGACAAGAACCCAAGAAGAGTCCACGTACGGTAGTGGTTGGATTCTCTCCTGCTGATTTGTCTTAATTGGGTAAGATTGAATATAAAATTTATAATAAATTATAAGTAATTCCAACTATCATGCATTTTTATTCCCACCACAAAGTGACGAATTGGTGCCAATAATTTTATTTATTTATTTTTTTTTTTTTTAAGTTCAAAGACTGATTAGCATTGCCGGGTTAGCATGTCACACCAGCATATAATAATATATGTTATTTAGTAGACAGTTATACAATTAGTACATAACTGAGATGACATGACAATTAAAATAAGCAATTTTTTTGTTTTTGTTTTTACAAGTGTTGATTAAATGTTTGATTTTTATTTTCTTACAAAGCTCTTATTGATCAAACATTAATTTTTACTGTCACATCATCTCAGTTGTATACTAGCCTTATAACATTCTATTAATTATTAAATAACATCATTCCTTAAATTATTATTTGTTCTAAAAACTGAAGTTGATAAAAATGAATTAATTTAATCATTTAATTAAAATAAATGCTAGAAAGTAGAAACTACACCATTATTCCATAACTATTTCACCATGCTGGCATGGCTAAGTTTAAATAGTCATGTTTTTTTTCTTATTATTATTTATTTTTAATAATAATGATTAATCTAAAGAGTTGATTCAAGAGTTATGAAACCGTGTTACGCGCGTCAACAAAATAATATAGTTATTGTGAAGTATAGCATGCGGTTGGAATATTTTTGGCATTACTCTTTAATTATATTTTAAGTTCGATCATGGCTAAAAAAACAAAAGAAGCCACAAAGTCGCACCTGAAAAGATAACTATGTATGATACGTATAATATATTTATAACTTGCAATTGGAAATTTTAATTGCATAATTAATTAACAGCAGATAATTAATTACCCCGAATCTCTGCAGGCCAAGAAGTAAGAGAGTGCTTAGGCCAGTGAATAGAACTCCAACCCATACTGGGATGTGGAAAAGTATGTTTAGTGCAAAGGCCGTCCCAATCACTGTCACAAATGAACAATGTTATTGAAATGGTCGTTAATTAATGACATGGATAATTATGTATGCTTATTAAAACATAAAAATTATTTATTTTATTTTAATTTATTTAGTATATATATATATATATAGATCCTGCCTCTTATTTTCAAGATACACATACAAGATGGAGACATGAATGATAAGAGTCCGGTGCATACGGTAATAAGGATGTCTTGTTTTTGTTTTTTGTTTTGGATTTTTTAATTATCTGTTCTTTTTTCATTTTGTAGAAGCAGATGAGCAAGATGAAGACATGGATTATATTCGAAACAAATCATTAAACAACAATTAAGATAGTTTATAAGTTAGACCACCTTCTGGTATATCGGCGGCTATGACAGCCATCTCAGCTAGCAACCATAGGGAATACTTCACATATTTTGGGTACTCCGCCTTACATAATTCTGAGAGGTGTTTGCCTGCATGTGATGATAGATATATAAAATACAAATTAATAATGATTATTAATGTAGAAAATAAATAATAATAATAATAATTGTTGAAGAGCTAGAATTTGTTTCTTTGCAGCTTACCAGTGCTTACACCAAGATTTGCAGCCAGCGATTGGATTATGAGTGCAAAGATCAATCCAATGAGTATCACCCATAGTAGCTGATCAAAATACATACCATATATATATATATATATATATATATAGCACCACCATTAAAACCGTGTTTTTAAATAATTATTAAAAGGCTTTCTTTTATATATATATATATATATAAACATCCATCATTTTGCTGTTAAATTTATTTACCTCATATCTGTGACTTGCTCCAGCCTGAAGATCAGTTTCCACTGTGACATGCATGGTGCCATAAAATGATATTAAGAGTTTGCCGAATACGTGCAAACATGCAGAGAGAGAGAGAGAGAGAGAGAGAGAGAGACTCACAATTGCCGGGGTCAAGATAAGCTAAAGAGACAAGAAATCCAGGGCCTACATGTGACAGAAACTTTCTCCAACCTGGTTTCTGGGACATCATAATTAAGAATCCAGAAAGTACATGTCGATCATATATATACTCAAGAAAAAGAGAAGAAAAAAAAACATCAATAGACAATCTAAAACGAAAAGTGCTGGTGAAGAAGCATGCATATATAGAAGTGCAAGAAAATTTAAGGAAAAGAATGAATTCATGGTGAAGAAAGAAAGATGGATGGATGGATAAATCATGTAATATCATGCATGTATATATGAAAAAGACCTGGTGATTAGGGTCGTCATGATCATGATCAAACAACTCTTTGTCATCATGAGCGTTGTTGGCAGTGATGGGGGGAGGGGTGTTTCCCTCCTCCTCAATGGCAGCTATGCGGTTGCTCCCTCCACCCCATGATGATGGAATATTAACTTGATCATCACTCGCTTGCAGCTGGCTTCCCATGATTCTCTGTAGCTATAGCTAGCTAGCAATTAAGCAGCTTTTAATTTATTATAATTAATTAACTCGATCGTTAATTCAATGAAGCTGTCAAAGGGAGCTCCTGTGTATTTATAGTAGTGCACGGCGTGAAGAATCACCATGTGTTTGGCTTCACGACAAGCTTAATAGTCCATCTCTAAAGTCTAAACCACACAATGGCCTTGTCCTGGCCTCCTCGCCAAAAAGGACATGTCACTTCACTCAAGAAGACATGCGTATACTAATTTTGAACAAATAAACAAAACACTAATATATTCTAATTATAATTATAATGATGTTTCCCCTCCCTCATTTGATATTTTCAGCTTTTCTATTTTTTTATTCAAACAACTCCAACCCTCCCCCCTCTCCTTCCCCTTTTTATTTTTTTACTTAAAAGGGGAAACAAAAGTACCTTATGATCATGTATTCGGGATTTATTCGAGACGTATAGAATGACCCTGCCTTGAAAGGGATTTCATGTAAAATAAAATAAAATAAAATCGTGCATATCCACTATAAGAAAAAAGAAAAGGATAAGTATCTAACCATGGATATCCTCTATTTCTTCAACAAATATAACCACATGTACTCTAGGCTCTTTTTTGAAAGATGACATTGGTAAAAATGGGTTTGGCTTTAGAAGTGGCCACCTCTAGCTCCTACTTACATGTATTGGAAGCATTTCCACTTATCCCCTCAGACGTTTCCCTTTGTAAATGGCCTTGTTTGGGTGTTTCTTTTTTTTCCTCTTATTTTTGCTTAGCAAAAAAAAGGGGTTAGGCTTGTAAAAATATTAATTAAATGTATAAATTTATCATTTTTTATTTAGAATAAGTGATAATTTAACTTGAAATAATGCCACCCTTCACTACACCCATTCGTCACACTTACTTCATGCCGACTGACATAACGTGTTTTAATTGGCTTCACATATTACACATATACACACTTTAAAAATAAAAATAAAGGAAAGCCACTTAAATCATGTTATATTAGTCAGTGTAAAATAAATGTAATAAATATATGTGAATGCATTACTCTTTAGTATGGTATCAAAACAGAGGTTTCAAACATTATCTCTGTAATTCACGTGTCATTTTAATTGAATATCCATGTGTTGGGAGCTCTTTTATTGAGAAAATTTTAAACACACGTGAGGGAAATGGTTAAAACAATATTAATTAAATGAGTAAAAATGTGAGGGTGCTAAGAAACCTATGAAAAATAAGGGTCTCCTCCTAAGATTGACCTTAACTTTGTTGTCAATGAGTAAAAACATGCATGCATATATATATATATATGTTAATGAACTGAATAAAAAATAAATAAATAAAAATAAAAATAAAAATAAAAATAAAAAGAAGAAGAAGAAGAAGAAAGAAGAACTCATGCTTGTAATTAGCATGGGGATGTCTTTAATTAACGGCTAGCTAGCTAGCTGCTATTATTTTAGGCATCATGCATACTCATTATTGATCTCTTTCATGTTTTTGTTCTAGCAATGAATTTGATCTGTCCTTTAGTCAAGAAAAAGAAAATGATGGGTTGCTCGGCAAGTTACCAGTTGGCCTCCAAGTGGAAACCCTAATAGACCTCTACAGCAAGTGTTGCTTGTAGCCATTCATTTGGAGCTTTATACAGAGAAGATAGTTTCAGGCAGCTTAGCATTCTATTATACTTGAAACCATTAACGAAGTTTTTGTGTAGTCATGCTTCATGCCTCTCTCTTTATTGGGTAAGCAATTGATCATGGCTCCCTCTCAGCCTCTTATCTCTAGCTGCTGATGATTACTTTATACTACTTCTTGAAGAATAAATCTGGGGGAGGGTTTATCAGTAGCTCAATATATACCAACCACCATTTTCTTTTTCTTTTTATATTAATCTATACATCCATTGAAAGCATGAAAGCATCCAATCCAACACCATGACTTTAGCAAATCTTTATTTTTCTGTTCTAGATCTGTATTACATGTGTTTCTACAGTGTCCTTGATAGGCCACTCTTATCAGGGGCCCTCCTGGGAGCAGGTATATACCTGGAAGCATGAAAAGATTTTGTCATCACCTATCTAAACTTCAAACTTGAGAGGGGAATTTTTTTCGATCCAGTTTATTAAAGTGATATGCATATATCTAAAATGTAGGTCAAAAGCATGTTCTGCTATAAATGCTATCAAAATTATGGATAGAGATTCCAGCAATTTTGTTAAATGTGAGAGTTTTTATAAGACCCATTTACTCGAACGAGTTTTGAATTACCCGTTCACTTGTTAGGGTAGGTGGACTCCATAGAAGCTAGATCTCTAACAATCTGGACAGCAAATTACTGAGAATTCGAATCCGAGACTTATATGCATTTTAGACACATATAAGTAAAACAAACTGAGTTAAAATTTGGAGAAAATTCTAGCCAATTTGAAATTTGATTTGGGCACACATATTTCGTAGCTGAAATAATAATATTCACTCGATCCTAGCCTTCAACCTTCCCCATGGTCATTTGCAAGGCCAATCACGTTTTGAATACAAATATTAATTCTATAGTGATTAATATAATACACCATAAAGAAGATATCCTTATAATAATGTCATGTCTGAATCAAAACACCCTGATCAGGCTTCCTCGATTTTTTTATTTATTTATGTAGTTTCAGGAAATTGGAGTCAAGAGTCACCCTTTGGGGCTATAAACAAACTTCACGAAATCTATTTACTTTCAAGCATCACTTTCACCAACATCATTTCAGCTTCTATTTAATATTAACAACTTATAAAATGTTTGGTTTTTGAGTCATCGTGATTCGTGTCAGCCAACTCGATCTTCATCCATATATATATACGAGTTGAATATATATGCCTTTTTTGGAGAGATTAATATGGTAATGATAGAATATTAAATGAATAAATTTTTTATTTTTAATTCATTTAAATTTTCGAGACAAGTGACTATATACATATGTGAATTTTTTATTTTTTATTTTTTTTAGAATATTATCAAATGAATATATCCATCATTTTTTATCCATTTAAATTTTTAAAATTATTAGAATATTAATTAAATGATTAAGTACACTAAAACAAAGATCATAAGTTCAAAAATTGTCTATGTCGTTCATCTCTTATTTCAATTATATATGCATCAGTTTAAGTCGCATGTAATAATATATGAACGTTAAAATATTAATTAAATGATTAAATTCACTTATTTTTTATCAACTTAAAATTTTGAAACAATCTGTAATTTATTACAAACAATGGGTTAAGTTAGATTACTAAATTTCTTGTAGATTCGATCAGGAGAAAATTACAAGAAAAATAGTGGTTGGTTGGCATCTAAAAGGGTGAGTCAGGACAAGAAGATGGATGCAGTTCATGAAAAACATGTAACTGACTCAACATCCACTACTTCAAATAAACTTGTTCTCTTCTGAGTTTAACCCTTAATTCGATCCAATATTATTTCAGAGTACAACGGCTATGATTTTTAACATCGAAAGGAAAACGACTGTGTTTTAAATATATTTCCTTTACATCATTATGCCCTAAATTGCTTGCTCTAAGCCTCTAACTTAACGTTTATGGCGGTCTAACTAACCATCCATTTCCATGATTGGCAAATGTCTTTCCAGGGAAAAAAAAACGAAAAGTACTTCATTATTGTATGCTTCACGCTCGTATGATCACGTTCAGGTAGAATAGTTACAATTGATCTCTCATATCTATTGTTTATATATATATATATATATATATATATAAAGCTTCAAGCCCAATCTAATAGACTAATACGATAAAATTTATTTTTTATCATGTTCAGTTTTGAGAAAAGAAATGAATATATTTACTATTTAATGAAATTTATGCCTCTCATAATGATGGACATATGATAGCGAAGAATAAATGGATTAGGTGTAATGAGTTGTCTGTATTGTATGTAATACGAATAATTTATGTGAGAGAGCGCTCATATAATCCGAACAAGTGCCCGAGTAGGTGAAGACCAAATGTCTTCTCACATGAGCTGCTTGACAGCTCATTGCACTTAATTGTGATATGTGAAAACAATCTATTAGAAATTTGTTAATGGAAACTACATATACTTACCTCTTTTTAACTACCACTATATTTGTAATGTCTCCCTCAATCTTTAAATTTTTGCATTGTCCCCTTAAATCTATCATTAAGGTTACAATGTTTTCATTTCATTAGAATTTTCTGTTAAATCCTAATATAAGGGTATAATGATCATTTTTGCGATCTAAAATGACAAATATACCCTACATATGATAAACAAAATTCAGAAAAAGTAAAGAGAGAGAATTAGTTATTGGATCATCTATTGTTATAAAAAAAATTTAAAAAAAAAAAAAAAAAAAGAAGTTGATTGGCATTAGCAGCCCTTGAATCAGTCTTTATTTAAAAAACAAAAAAAACAAAAAAAAATCCAAGAGTGAAGTAGTATAGAAGCGGAATGAGAGTTGAGTATTTAGAATTATTCTTCTAGCACTTCTAATTTATTTATTTATTATTTTTTTTTCCAAATGATGTGTCACCGTCATATGAGATTTATTATTTTGAAAAATATGTCACCAACTCATGGAATAGTAACATATCATTTGAGAGCTAACTTTTGAAAAATATAGTATTTCTCATTGGTTTGAATTGCCACATCAGCATTGTAAAATATTTATCACATAAAAAATATAATTTCTAACATTTTTTTTCTCATAGAATTTCCCTTGTTAATAACATAATAGTTGATGGGATATGCCTCCTTTAATTTTATGTCTCCCGTTGTTTCTTCTTATCTTGGAAAATTTAATAATACGGGTAAAAAGTGACATAATGGCAATCTCACGAAGTAAATTCCAAGTGGGCGGTTGGGATATTAGCTTTTAATCACTGAAAGTGACCACTGAGGCACTGACCATACAGCCAGTATTGACATTAGTAGAAATTTTATTTTTTTATCACAATATTCTAATTGGCTTTTATCGTTTTTTAAATCTAAAAAATGTTAACTAAACTTGCATATCCTAGATAGAGTGACCATTTCAATTGAATTAATGTTGCCCGCTTGATCTAAAAAAAGGAACCATTTCGTAATCAAACATAATGTTTATTCGACATGGATGTCGACAAAAGAGCATCTATAGATAGGCACAAGAGTTTTCTCTTCTGTGAGACTGTTTTTCTTTAATTTTATATAAAAATCAGCTTCTTTTTTTACTTTATTAAACTTTATATTAATAAGACACTTGACATTTTATATGAAGTTGGAGACTAAATCCCACCTATGTATCTCAGTTGAAGTTATTTCATAATTCATATTAGATTTTAAATGTTGTGGCATTATGCATACCGTTAAATTCAAAGCATCAAAATCTGAATCATGAAATAATTTATTTCATTTTACTTAAAATTGAAAAGATCCAATTCCCCGCGTCATCCGCTACGTAGAGCCAATGGTGTGATCCATGCAGCTTAACATTCTACATATCCAATCAACTATAACGGTCGCTTTCAATGTTTCGTAACATCCTTAATTCTTTTATCAAATACTTCCCATTTATTTGGAAAGTGGTTAGCTTTATATATACAAAGGTTAGGAATAAGTAGTCATTGACCCGCAAAACCTTCCATGTCAGGAACATTACACACCGTTGATGATTGATTGAGTGGCTCTGATTTGAGTTGGATGACATTCTAATGGTGACACAGCGGTGGCTTGCGAAATCCACGTGGTTCAACGCAGCCACCATACGTCCTGCACATGACTAATTGCGTCCAATTTTGGGAGTTGAATTATGCATGAAACAAGATAATGAGGCTAATTAAGGATGATTATAATAAAATTTATGGGTAGGTGAGTGTTAATTGAAGCATGGGTTAGGACATCAGCACAAGTTTAGGAAAGTCAAGCATTATTTTGTACAATATTAACTAATTGATTTCCATAGTTTACATCAATGAAATCTCACTGATTTTTGTTTTTTTAAAAACTTGTGACATTTTGATAATGGTTGTCACATATATAAACTAAAAAGTTTTCATTATCTATAATATATTTAGTTTCAACTTAAAAGGTTCAAAATTTTGTCTATGGTGTTGATATAATGACCAAGCATGTTGAGTTCTCGATGTCAAAGCCTTGTAAGAAAATCAGATGGCAGAGTGGCATGCTGGTGGAAGAGACATGGAACCATCTTTGATGCTTAAATTAGTGAGGGACTATTAGAAGAAAAATAGACAGAATTTGAGCAAAATATTAGTGAGAGAATGAATCATTAGAGGATCCCTGAACTGCCATTTTCATCGATCACCTCTTTAGAGTTGTAGGCCTTATTCCCTTAGTGTGCGAGTTCTCGAGAGGTAAGTTACTTTAAGCTCGTAGCTGACCTTTTTCGGGAGAGGATGGCCAATGGTTACCTTCCTTTTTTTGGTGATTATTTGGTTTATTTATTTTCCTTTTTCATAATTTCTTATCTGGCGAGTTATTAATAGCGAAAATCTTGATCCCTTATTCAATTTATTTTTGTTTGGGGCCTAAGCCGAAGGAGGTGCTCCTGAGTGCATACTTCTCAGTGAGCTTGGGTTATAGATCCGGGCCCAATCAGCCTTGTAAGCCATCAAGCTTTGGGCTGGGCCATTACTCTGGATTGAGATTCCCTAAAATTCTCTTTAAATTTGAGATTATCAAATTCATAAATCTCAGTCGTTCATCTTATTTAAGCGTCTAAAATAAGCCATGTTTCAGCATTTAATGATGAAGCTACCCTCAAGATATTTAATAAGCCATGTTTCCAAATTAAATGCTAAAACATAACTTATTTTAGACGCTTAGATGAGAAGAATAGCTGAAATTTATGAATTTAAAAATCTCAAATTTAAAGAAAATTATAGGGAATCTCAATCCAATTAATCTTTGCTACATTCTTTTTTTTTTTTTTTTTACATGTCCACACAAGGGAAGGAAGGAGAATTCAAACTAGTGACCTCCGCTTCATGATGCGTGGTGACCTCCGCTTCATGATGCGTGGTCCACAGCCGATTGAACTACTCCTTGGAGACATCTTTGCTACATTCCAAGCACTCCCACATGGAATTTTACTAGGTCCAGTTTTAATAGTTGGAATTGGACCCATTACGATTAGAACATGTATACCATAACATAAGAAATACGTGATCTAATCTCCACATATATATATTTCCAATTAAAATTAGGCGCAAATTCTTCCCCCTTTTTTTTAGTTGTGCATGGGTGTATGAGTCGAGCTTCAAGAATTTATGCCGACCCAAAACTATTTCAAGCTCAAGCGAACGGCTACGACTTCCATGACAAATGTTGTCATCTTATTTCTCAAAAAAAAAAAAAAAAAAAATCTACAAAGAGAATGAAAAAAGCCAACAAATGCACATAACTAGCCATAGGATTTTTTTTTTTAATAAAAAAAGAGAGAATGATTGTATAAAAACATACTTGAGTAGTTTCCCACTAAACCTTGCTGGGAATCAATCCACATTTCAAGGATGTTCATATCTGTCTCGAAGCAGCAATAAATGCACATAACCAGTCATAGGATTCAAATGTGCATTAATGCTCACTAAATTGAAACTCTTTAGGTGTCGGGCACCATTTCAAAAGTTCTGGTCATCTACTTCGTTCAAATGGATGGTTTTCGCCCAGACAGTTGAAAAGCATATCCAAATAAGGCATGATGCTCATATAAACTCGACCTTTGTCCCGTATAATCTGCCAAAACATAACTTCAAATAAAGTTCCAAGAGCCTATTATCCAGTAATGAGAGAGACCCATAAACAGAACTAAGAAAAACATGTAGAGTGGAGTCTATGCCATAAATAACAGTGGAAAGATTGGGTAGTTTACAAATGTATCTCACCTGCAGATAGACCAAAAAGAAATACTCTTGATGCTTTTGAGTTGACACATTACAAAAATTATCCGACATGCCAAAATCTGAAGAACAGAAGAAACAGGTAAGGGTGTTTTAAGCACTTACGAATGAAAGATATCCACCAAGCTCTAGAGACAAAAGTTCATTGCAACCACTCCTTGGCAGCATTCTTCGGGAGTGCGCTACAGGCTACCATGTCTCCCTTAGGCAGAACTCACTAGGACAGGACATGATATAACATAAATATGACATAAAAGGCCATATCAGCTTATTCTCTACAACTTGCAAATAAATCTAAACTGCATGTTCCAATAAGCCGAATCTGGTACCTTAACGAACTTCAAGTCCCCCCCTCTTTATTCATCAAAGAGAATTACAGGCATGATAACTAACTAAGTACTTGCGCCAGATAGAAACAGAGATACTCTTTGAAGTATATCAGAAGAGATAATGTTAAAAAAATTGCTAATGGCATTCAAAGCTCCCTAACCAAGGTCAAAGTCGAAAACTTGAGCAGGGGGAAAAATAGTTATATGAAAGTTTCTGGTCAGTGATGTACATACATGCTCATAGATCGAAGGCATTTTTGTTTAAGCTTTAATGACAGCTTGATATATTTTTGTATATATCTTGCATACTTAAAATCCCGTACTCCCCCCTATACTGCAAAGATTGTTTTGATCTCTTACAACTATCATGGATTTAATAACTATCAATGCAGATTCTCGTCATTCCATACACCAGCATCAGATAAACCAAGTGCTACCGCTTTAGAATGAAGCCGGTGTATTACCATCTAACATTGAGCATAACTGTGCATCCAAATGAAGCTACTCTTACCATTTTTGTAAACCAACTGTAACAAATATCATCTTAGATTACGTGGAAGTGATGACAGGGCTATCTTTCATTTTCATTCCCAACTAATGAGAATTTATTTATTTGACAGTATTATGGAATGTACAGAGTCACCATCAGATAAAGCAATCACGAATTCAGGAACACAGGGAACTGAGAGCATCAGTGAAAACTAAAAACAGCATGCGTGATCAAAATTGAAATAGGTACATTAAATTTCACAGAAAGTAAGTTATAATCCAGACCAAGCAAAGATTAGAAGAAAAAAATAATGTACCAACAGTTGAGTAATTCTCACCAGCAGAATGCCAAAATGCGCCCCCCTGCAATTCTTCTACTTATACCAAAAATCTTTGTATAGTTGACCATGACAATTTTCTCCTCTATATCAAACTTCAACAGCGCTAAAATATCCATTTCGGGTCATAATCGGTTTTACCTTCATTACTTGCCTATATCTCTTCACTATACCATCCTTTATTCTCTTATGCAGTTCATCATCAAGCAAGTTAGCCTCTCCCCCAGAGTTCAATGCTTCACAGACTAGTTTGTAAGTATATTCTCTTGGTACTGAGCCTCCATCAACCAGCTCAACGAGAAAATCCCGGGCCTCCCGAAACCTTCCTGCTTCACACAGAGCATGTATAATTGGGGTATAAGAACTTGAAGTGGGTATTCCATGATTCATTTCTTGCATCTTCCTCAACATCTCAACAGCCTTATCAATCTCATTGACTGCACTATAGTATCTAATAAAAGAACCATAAGTAACCTGGTTGGGCACACAACCCCTTTTGTTCATATCTTGGAACAACTCCAAAGCCCTCTCGATCCGGTTGGTTTTGCAACAACCATTAATCAAAGAATTGTAAGTCACAACATCAGGAACAAAGCCCTTAAATAGCATTATCCGAAACAAATGGTTTGCCTCCCACATCCTCCTCCTAATAGCCTTCCTACACCCAGTTTGCAAGCTGTACTTACAATACGAACCAATAAGGATTGTGTACGTATACGTATCTGGTGGGCATCTAAAACCCGGCAATTCCATCTGCTCCAGCAAAGACCGCGCCTTCTTGAAATTCCCAACTCTACAAAGGGCATAAATTATCGTATTAAAAGCGCACACATCCTGTTTACAATGAAACTTCTTCATCCTATAAAATGCAGCCAATGCCTCATTGACGAACCCCTCCTCTCCTAGAACTTTTATCAAACAGGTAACGGTCGCAGTGGTCACGAGCTCACCACCCTCTCTCCTAGACATCTCTTTCAAAAAATCCCAAAGAGCTCTCAAACTATTCCCTTTGGCCAGCACACAGGCCATCTCTTTGCAAGTCTTCTCATTGTGGGAAAACCCAAAATGGGCCTCAACCCAGTAGTAGAACTCCATTGCTTTGTCCAATCCGAACTGCACCTTCTGGGGGTCTTTATGAGCAGCAGGGCCAAGAACAAGAACATTTCGTCGGAGCTTATTGGATTCTTCTTTGAGGCTTCGTTGTTTCAAAGGTGAGCGGTGTCGGAAGCCGCTTTGGCGGCCAACGGAGCGAGGGGATTGGAAGAAGAACCTTGGTATGGACCTTAACACTTCGGAAACCGATTCCACTGTCCATGGTTGAGCGTTGCCTGGGTTGGCGGTGGCTGAGGCAGCGAGCCGGGCATCAAAGGGTCGGTTTTGGATTATAGCAGCCAGTACTTGGTTTACAAGGGAAGTGTGATCGCGGTTTAGAGGCCTTGACATCATCATCTTTTGGAAAACAACGATACGGCTGATTACAGGCTTTAAGCCCCGCCAAATTTTGTGTTTTTATTACTCACAAGTTAATTTTCCAATAATCAAACCATATATTTGTTTGTTTATACTTGGAAAGCATCAATATTTATTCCACGGAATGAGTTTAATCTTTCAAGCATTTTCTTTATTTTTCCGACATTTCTTTACAAACTATTGTAACTTGTATGTTAGAAATGACAAAAGTAAGAGATTCAAGATGAAATCCTTGGAGGTGGGAGAGGCCAACATGTAGTTTTCTATTGTCATTTGGTCAAAAAGGTAATATAAAGTATACTACGATTGAGCTCTCTCTAAGAAAAAGAAAATATCAGCGCAACTTTAGGATGTTGGGCCTAAGAAATTAGACTCTTTTAGTCTTTTTCTATTTCTACGTTGGGTCGGAAGAAAATCATTCTATTAAGTTGATAATGTACCTTTAAACTATGTGATTTTCATATATATTTTTTATTGTTGTTTATTAGCAAAGGCTTGGCTTAATATTCACTTAAAAGAAATGCTAAATACTCTTACTTCAACACTTTCAAATGCATATTTCTTAACGTGACACTAAAAATTATCAATAAATTTAAAATCTAATAGTAATTTATTCAAATTTTAATATTAATGTTTTTGTGCCACATCATATAATATATATTTGAGAATCTGAGCGAGATTCAAGAGAAAAGCATTTATAAGACTCTTGTATACATCTCAAAAGTCAAAAAGACAAAAGAAAAGTGTCTCTCTCAAGAAAATCATACCCTTGGGCTATTGAATCTCTACTTTTTGAATTTACAATGGAGACTCGGACAGTCAAAAGTATAATACTAAATGAGCTTTAGTGCGATTTTACCATGTAACATAAAACAAAGCCACACACTACGGGGCCTCAACAGTCAAACGAATCAAAAGAGTCCGAATGCGGCCCAGTCCGCATCGCTCATGGGTCGGGGCGACGACTGGTACGACGACGACGGCGAGTCCTGGAACGGCGAGAGCGACTTACGGCTTGAAACTGACCACCGGGACAGAGTCTCCAGGTCCGATGTGTAGTCGGGTTCGGACGCGGGACCCATATTCCGAATCCGGACCCTCTTCTTTTCGGATTTTCTCCCCAGAAAGGACGACAAGAAGCACCCGGGTGAGACGACATCGGGTCCAACCAGGGTGGTGGGTTGGTCGAACCGCCAGCGCTCGGACCGGGTCCTGGGAGAGGCTCGGAGAGAGCGGGTCCGGGGCTCCAACGGAGGCAAGAAGTAAGACCCGGATGGCGGTGGCCGAAGCTTTTGTGGCGGCGTAGGTAATTCAGTACGATGATTGCTAGAGGTTTGTTGTTGTTGTTGTTTCTGGTGGTGTTGTTGGAGCTTTGGAACACCAGGTTTGATCTCCCACTTGAATGGTACAGCTCCTGGTTTCGTGAAAGAGTCATCCACTGCCATTCTTTCACTACTACAACATTAAGCAGTCACACTCTCTGTCTTTCTCACATATATTCACGTGTATATATATAGGTGTAGTGACCGGTGAGGATGAGGAAAATGAAAGCTGGTCGCGGCGAGATTAGTGGCAGGAACTGGGGTTGGTGGGCCAACACAGACGTTGATGGGTCCGACTCACGCGTTTCAAATTTAGCAGCTGAATGCACAAACGTTGAAATGTATGCCTAAATGGCGGCTAATGCCTCCCATGTTACTTTTTTGTATGTTTTTTGTGCATACTTTTTTTCTTCCGTATTTTCTATCATATTATCAATAGTATTTTTTATTATGAAACAATTCATATTTTAGTAACTGATGTTGTAATTAAGTACAATATAAACTATTACGCCAGACTGTATGCATATCAAATATCATGTGAACTATATGTAACGGTTTATATTTTAGTGACGGGCTTGATAAGTATCGTTTGGATTGTCACGTCATTTTGTCTAAAATTTGTGAATCATTTCCACTGTCTATCTTGACTATAGTGGAATGAGGGAAGAGAAGAGGATGGTCAAACTTCTAGTGAAAAAAGCACATGAAAAAAAATATATATGTAATATTGTGAAAGAGATCAAACCTGCTATGTTATATTTTATGAAACAATTTGAAACCACAAATTTTCCGAAATATTTGAATCATAAATTAATTCTGAAACAATTAATTTTGGCTCCTAAACAAAATTAAATGAGATGCGACTTTTCTTTCTTACCCTTTTCAAATCAAACTATGATTCAGTCCGCAATCTTAGGATAGGATCAACATTAGAATCCAAGTGTTTGGCTCATAATGTTGACGTGAAAGACTCTAATCTAAATATTTCATTGACTAAAAACATATCATTTTCTCACCATCATGGTTGCAGCAGAAATGGTAACTCTTATCATTTTTTATCCACCAATTACTTGTAAATGTAATAAGTTTGAGCGTGGCGGAGAATGCTCTTTATTTTCATGTTTATGAGTCTCAATGCCCTCAAGAATCAAGGCTAGTTATCAATTATGTAGGCTTAAAAGAAGACATTATAGACATACATAGTGAATTGTGTTGTAAATAATTAATTACTTGTTGTTCACTACATGGCACTGCTCTTGAGAGGGTTTCCATACCATATGTAAAAAGTGTGCACTTTTATCCGTTTAAAAAAAAAAAAAAACTTTTCCAGGGTGAGGAGAATGTGGTGTGGATACCTATTTTATGCATATAACTAGGGGCATAACAAATTACCATAAGATTGTCTCCTTTTGGAAGATTGGCTAGAACCAACCGACACACGAATTTCATGAATTAACTAGGGGAAATTAAATTTACCATAAGATTGGTTCTATTTGAGAGAATGGCTTCTTATTTAGAACTGGGTAAATCTCTTACCTGATGATCATGCAAAATTTGCTACAGGGTCTAGCTCAGAAATGGAATTCCTTGAAGCCAAAAAAGACCCTCACCCTAGTAACTCAGGCCTCTGTATCATGAATTACATATTCTGAGGATGTTCCCAACAAGAGAGCTGCAGGAGTTTATGAGAGGATGATTAGCAATTCCTCGGTGTGAATGCAAATTTCTTATCAGCATTTGGCTGCAAAAAAAAACAGTTTTCTGTTTTTATAGATTGAACATCTCTCCAAAGTCAAACTACTTGTCTCGACATTATCTGACAACAAACTGTATCTAGAAAAGGATTCTCAAACTATCTAGCCCTCATATGGGAATTCTTGCGGCATGTTACAAAGAGCTCGCATTGTATTGCTTGCTACATCGAGCAGCTGCAGGTATTCATCCGCACCATCAACAAGACACTGCATATCCACAGCTGAAAAATGTAAGAATTTCGTGCAACAGTGTTTCTGCATAGAATCTTCTGACCTAATGCATGGATAACTAGATAATTTTATAAGTTCCAGAGAAAAATAGACAATAACCTTTTTATAACATTCAGTCAAATCATCGTTTGTCCACCATACCAACCAATTAGAGAAAGTTATTAGGGCTAGATATTAAAATGACAAATACAGTACTAATGTAAATTTTCTTTTTGGTAGGGGGCAATGCTAGGGCTAATCAATTGGAAATAGCAAAGTAAGTAAATCCTAGGCCATTCCGGAGAGAAAACATAGATTCTACAATGATTTAAAACTTCTGAACAGTATCTTATGTTTTTGAAATATACTTTGCCTTCAGGCAATCTCAAATAAACAAAAAGATAACAGCTAAATTGTACATAATATATATGATTTCTTGACTCGGAAACCACCAAAAATTATGGCAAAACCTCATTTCATTTTGAACCAATTGATACCAAATTCATGAATTTTAAACTCTCGGCAAACTTAGAAATTAAAATAACCTTATCTGCTTCGGCCAATTTCTTGCAAATTCTTGCCTTCTGTTCATCTGATATGTCATCTGCCTCAACAATCACCTCAAGTATCTGGAAAAAAACATTCTATCATTGGTATTTTTATCTGGCAACTGATAATAGTAAAGAGCCACCAGTAAAAGTAGCATTTTGAGACCTGAGAAAGCATCTGAGAGACTGGATATCCCTCCGCAACTATATTATTGACTTCCTTGTTCGCCAAATCAAAGTTACCGCTTTTGCATGCTATAAGAAGTTTCTCGACGACCTCTTGTGGGATAACCTAACAAATTGAGATTTTAGGAGTCAGCACATGGTAGGACTTCAAAAACTGAAGTGAAAAAATCATTGGACAGAACAGTGCTTAGTATTTTCTTCAGTTGCTGTTAAGTTACAGCAAAACAAACACAATGCTCTTGGACCTCGAGAACAGCTTTTTAATATCTAACCAATTCTAACCACAAGGCTAGAAAGGGATTTCTATTTTTTTTTTTTTTGAAAAAAAAAACCCATAAAAACCTAAAGCAGCCATAATTAAATCTACTCTATTGCATGCCTGCATGCATATGTATGTATGTATGTTTCTATGTCTGTTAAGACGAACAAAGCCTTTTGAAACTTTATCATAACTTACCCCAGACACACTAATCAGATCCTTGCAAGAAATGGATGATCCAAATAATCGTGCAGCTGACTGAAACATGCAATGGCACAAATTAAAAAGTTAAAATCATATGTTACATGCTAAAGCTTCAACTTAGAGTCCATGGAACAAGTATCAGCACAGGAAAAATACATAGATGAAGAGGAAATAAAACTAGAAGTGTTACATGGAATAAACAACTGAAAAACGGCTTTTCCAGGTCTGCCTTAACTGAACCATATAAATGATCCACGAGCAAATAATTCAACATTAAAACACTATATAAGCCATACCATATAAAGACCCAACAGCACTTAATCACAAGAAATAATTGTTTCTTCAAGCTCTGTTGTCAGAGCTACTTTGATTTTACTTTTTCTCATTCAAAATTCAACTCAAGAGTGCACAAAATTTTCCACAGAACCAACATTGTACGATCTCTATTTATTGGTAGTTATTTAATGGCCCAACATCCACACAAAAAACAAATGGCCAGATGTAAATCTTGTGATCATGCTTACATTATTCTTCAACAACGATTTTACTACACTGTATCCCTCACAGAAAGTTGAAAGGCACATGCTTCAATCCAAACAGCAGTGATAACCAACAGATATTAGTCTCTAAACAATTGGTATCACCCCCTACAAGTGCATCTGGGTTGGTAAATTAGACCAACTGCAGGGAAATGAGTATTCCCACATAAACTTTTAGCCACATTAGAATTTAGGATATAGAAATTCCAAACAAGTACCAGTATTTTGACAGAAAGACCTACACTCTGAATCCTCCGTCTGATTTTAACCATGACCATATATCAATGGAAGACCATTTAGGATGTAGAGATTTTAGAAAAATGAGGAATTTGGTTCTTTCTAGTGATTATCCATCAAAATTTCAAAAAGAACACAATTCCGCATGATCTCAGAGAAAAAAACCATAACATTCACATACTTGAACACATAATAGGAAAAAGTACAAACCACCTCTCACCTGTAAGTAAGTAATAGCCCGACGAAGATCACCCTGTGAAATAGAACTTAGAGCTGAAAGAGCCTACAATTATGCATCATATTAATGAAGTTAGAAAACCTAACACCAATGCAATGAAGAAAATCTACCCTGAAAACCATTTCAAACGACAAACTCTAAGCCTCGGTGTTTACACCTCCGCATCTAGATTGAGGCCTTCTTCTTTGCTAATATGCAATATACGACTGCTCATGATATCTTCAGAAAGTGGCTTGAACCTGAACTTTGCACACCTTGAAGCAAGTGGTTCTATGATCCTACAGAAAATACAAATATGTATGTCATAAAGTCCAAGGTCCACCCTTCAATCATCCAGATATTAATGTAATATGAAAAAAAAAAAATGAAAAAAAGAAGAAGGAATTTTTCATATAGAATTTGGTTTCATATTCCTTTCAAATTGAATCAGAGAAACTTCCAAAAATATGAGAACTTCTTCAAGTCTTTACCGCCTACTTTAGCTCCACCCTGTTCGAGTTAAGTTCATACATAAAAATATCTTCTTGTAAGATTCTTTTAATGATTTGGATTTCCTTATTCTTTTTCCCAGGAGTAAAACTAACATGTAAAATCATAAAACTGTCAAAAATAAAACCGCATGTAATTGTATTCAGGACAATAAAATTATAAAAGCAAAAACTTGTGGGTTTATCTTTTTCATCAAATGCAAGTCACCAACTTGATCCCTATCCTTTGCTCTCAGTTAATTTAATCATTGTTAATCTAAAACAAGAGCAAGTGAAGGTGAGGTTTTCCTTGTCAATTATGATATTACTTCAATCTTTGGTTTTACATGCAACAACTAAATAAATTAGAATCAACGAAATATGTTACTAATGACAATGAGGTTTCTAAAATCGCTCCTAAACCTTGATGAAGTATCATACATGAATTGAAATCTCTATCAAAACTAAAAGTTGGAACTGGAAATTCTGTGATGCACAAGTCATTACATCAGAGAACTGTGGTTTTACACGTCTTCAAGAGCTCATTCATGTCATTTTCAAGTGGATAATTACATAATAACCTACACTTTCAAATTGATTCGTTAGTCAGGGTACTATCAAAGTTTCACACTAAATCCATCTGAACAGGAAATAAACAAGGAATGCACAAAGTTGTACTTCAATTTGAAAAAAGTAACAGCAAAAAACACAAACAAGTGTACTTCAAACAGCAAACAGTCAGTGAGGCTTACCTGCTGATGTAATTACAGATAAAAAAGAATCTTGTAACTTTGGAGTAAGTTTCCATAGTACGCCTCAGGGCATTCTGTACAGTAGAATATAAGCAGTATGGGACCCATAATACTTTTCACTGAACAAAACTACAAGAAAAAAAAACAGGTGACAAACATGCCTGAGCATCTTCAGTCATTGAATCTGCCTCATCTAGAATTATGATCTTGTATGGTGGACATGGATAACCCCTGAAGTATTATTCAGAAAAAAAAAAAAAGAGAGGTTAAAAGGGCATAGAAGAAAATATAGCCTGAAATGGGAAAAACAATTGTCACAAGATATGAGTACACACCCTTGACGATGACTAGAACCTACAGCCACAGCCACAGCAGCAAAATCTTTGATCTTTGTCCGAACAACGTTGATGCCACGGTCATCACTTGCATTCAGCTCCAGTACCCTAGACTTGTAGAGCTCAGGCCTGCAAAAAATTGTGGTTTTATTGCATAGAGAAGACCACAAATTTTGGCTATCAACTCCTCTATCTAAGATGATAGTCTTAGGATGTCTGGATTACAGCAAGCATGCTTTAAAAAATAACTAATATATCAGAGTTTCAGACAGCAAGACAGGATTTAAATATCTTATCACATCAATACTCTAAAAGTATTTGATATCCACTGAGGTTTTAATAATTTAAATTGGGATATCAAAGATTGATGAAGAACAGAAAAGGGGTTAACTGATTAATTGTGCCAAGTGTCAAACTTTAGAAAGTTTAGGTCTGATGATGTGTTTTTCAAAATGGCACGCAATGTTTTGTTCCATTCTTACTATTACGCCATTATTTAGTTCCTAAAA
Source organism: Corylus avellana (assembly GCF_901000735.1). NCBI lineage: Eukaryota > Viridiplantae > Streptophyta > Magnoliopsida > Fagales > Betulaceae > Corylus > Corylus avellana. Next base: position 1,160,319 of record NC_081546.1, read on the forward strand.
ATATTTTCCAAAGAACAAAATTTTCCAATGAAGCTTCGTGTGTTTCAATGGATTTTCTTTTTCTTTTTTTCCATAGAGCTCTGTGAAAAGATTTCAGTATCTCTTAGTTAGCTTTCGATACACAAATAACAAGAGATAAATAAACAAAGGTTATCGTACAGAAACAAACAGATACTTGCTGTACTTTTGGGCAAAAGTGGTGCTTACAAAGCAGGTGGGAACAATTAAGCCTCCAAAGAGATTCACTCTCCTCCCAATATTCTCAGCAAATATTTCATTTATCCACTCCTTCAGAAGGCACATATCTATCATATTGAATTGCATAGAAAAGATATTTTGGTAAGTCTGGTGGGATTTTTTAGTCCAACGGTTCAGTTTAAAATCTTAACTTAGAAGCAGTATCAATGTCTTGAATTGGAAAAATTAGTTATTGCTTCCAAAACCATTTAGGTAAATAGAAGAATACCCTTTTCCATACCTTTGACTTTGGCAAATCCCATATAAATAATGTCTTTGGACATTGGCAAATCCCATACAATCAATTCACTTTCATAGCTCCAACACCTTTTACTCTCCTGGGTTTCTTTTTCTTATGTTGTGAACTAAATCCCACCATCTAAAACCAATCTTAGAACAACCAATACATTTTCAAGATAGTAATAATGTTCAAAGTAATATAGTGACATTTACTGGAATCAAAATTAATAATTCCAAAAATTTATAGGCAATTGGTGCAGTGGCTAACCCGAAGAGCTGGTGGGCGATGGCAAGCGCGGTGGTGGTCTTGCCGGTGCCGGGCGGGCCGTAGAAGAGCATGTGCGGGCACTACAAAGCAACAAAAGCATAAATAATATTGAAGATATTGGAAAACGATGTTAACAACAACTTGGGGTTCTTTGAAATTGAACGATCTGGAGTGAAAATGTAAAGCGTTGTTACATTGGTGGTCTCGAGGGTGTTGGTGAGGACCCGGACCACCTCGTCCTGGTGTGCCACATCTTTCACTTGCTTTGGCCGACTGAGAATAATTGTCAAAAAATGTTTACTCCAAATATGAATCACGATAACAATCAAAATAAAATCCACCAGAATAACGAAACTATTACATGCAAAGGAGAGAGAGAGGGAGAAAGAGAGTACTATTTTTCGACCCATGGCTGAGAGCTCTGCAACAATGGCGCCATTTCTTTTTTCTCTGCAAGAATTCTCTTTTCCCACGGACTTTATAGGGCTCTTTTCCCGCTTTGAGGAGAAGATCGACTCTTGTTGTGACGATGTGTTGGCTTTCGGGTCGCCCGCGAAAGAAAAAAATTAAAATAAAAAGAGAAAATTACATACTTACTCAAATTATTTTTTTTTTTGACATGACTTACTCAAATTATTACTCCATTTTTAATGTCTTTTTAAATTACTAATTGCCTCAATTATCTCCTTACATTTAAAAAAATAAAAATAAAAATAAAATAAAATGTCAATGCCACTTCAAGACCATCAAAAAAGACAAAAATTACCATATTTTTTTAATAAAATAAAAATATCTTTATAAATTTAAAAAAATTAAAAATTAAAACGCTCACAGTGGTTTAGCCACCCCTAAGTTTTTATTTCCAGTAGATTACTTTTTCTTTTAATTTAAAAAAAAATAGAATTTTTTTTTTTATTAATGATAATATTGTTATTAGGAAGACATTAACATTTTTTTATGGTTTAGGAAGATATTAAATAAAAAGAAAAGAAAAGAGTATAATCACTATTGTTCCATCTCATTTCAAAGAGTGCCTATTACTTATTGAACGAGGATTCATTACAATTATTTTATTGTATATATATATATTCAAAAAGGCCGGAGGGATAATTAGAGTGGCTACCTCCATCTAGGTGTAGGGCTGTTAAGTGAGCGAAGTGTCTTGCGAGCAAGCTTGGGCTCGGCTCGCATAAGCTCGGCTCGTGCTCGACTCGAATATTAAATGAAGCACTTCATGAATACAAATCATTGCTCGAATATTAAACGAAGCAAGCTCGACTCGGCTAAGCTCGTGAACAGCTCATATAAGCTCGTGTGTGAGTATATATATATAAACTAAGTAATACATAATTAATTATAAATCTCATAATTATTAAAACCTTAAAATTGCATTTATATTTAAGCGTTAGAGAATGAAAAATTGTAGATCCTTCGTGATCAAAGAGAGAGAGAGCAATCATTAAAAAGACCTCGATTCAATTAGAGCAGACCCAAACAAAATGAAGAAGAATCAAACATAAACTATTGAGGGAGATTGCGAAAGGCATAAACTATTGAGGGAGATTGCGAAAGGCATAAACTATTGAAGAATCAAACAGACCCAAACACTATCACTACCTGTCTGGTAAGCGAGAGTGAGAGAGTGGGAAATGAGAGTTCAGGTGGAAGATCCGTTGTGACTGGTGAGGGGGATTGAGAGAGAGACGTTAAAAAAAATATTTTTTTGTATGGGGCGTTGTCCCAATGCAGTCTGAGTGCAACCTGTTAACTTGTCCCACATTATTAAGAATACATCAATCTCCAAGTTTGCTTACCTATAAAATGATGCATATCTTATCTTTTTTAAACCAAATGCTTTGCTGTATTGACTCAGGCTCCATACTCGACTAGTCAGGCTAAGCAAATACTCATATGCAAACTAACTTCTTAAGCCGTTTAAGAGTACTTGAAGTTAAAAAAAATTTTAAAAACAAAAACATTAAATATAAGGACCAGCTCGCGAGCTGCCTCGGCTCGACTTATTATTAGCTCGAGCTCAATTTTTTTGGCTCGTCCTTGAGCTCGACTCGAGCTCGAGCAAAATTTAAACGAGCCAAGCCTGAACAATGGAAGCTCGCTCAAGTTCGGCTCGTTTACACCCATATCTAGGTGTAGTCACAGTTTTGGGTGGATAAAACCCGCATAACCTGCCTCGCCTCGACCCACTTGGTTTTTCTCATAAAAACGCATATCCGAATTATATATAAGGATATCTGCGTGGAGCGGTTCGGATTGCAGGTATCAGTTTTTAAAATTTATGAGTACCTCATAGGCTCACCCACCCCATCTGACCCACAATGTAACCCTAACCCTAAAACCTAATACCCATCCATCATTTCTTTTCACACTGCTTCCCTCTTCTTTCTTCATTTTCTTTCCTCTTTCTCACTCCCTCTCCAATGTGTGCTAAACCACATTGCCCTCGAGGACCAAACCACCCAAGGTGATGACGACGAAGCTGACAATGCAGTCCAAGGTGAGCGTGTAGCTCTAGAGGCATTGGATCTAGAGTTGTCGTGCCAGGATGCTACGGTCTTGGGTTGGGACAGGTGTCGCTGAGCCGTGGGGAGGAATTGGAGGGTGGTTGTGGTGGTGGAAGCGTAACGTCTCACATTACTTGGGCATGAAAAAGATGATGCGTTTATATAGAATATAATCTCTCTAAATGGTATGAGGCATTTTGGGGGTAAACCTAATAATAAAAACTGTGCGGGCTTGGCCTAAAGCGGACAATATCATACCACTTGAAACAGGAGTGTTACATATAGTATTAGAGCCATAGCACAGCCTGAGATGGGGGAGCGTACATAAGCCCATGAGGGTCGCTAGCGAGGACGCTGGGTCCTAAGAGGAGGTAATTGTGACATCCCACATTGTTTGAGCATGGAAAAGATGATGTGTTTATATGAAATATACTCTCTCTAAATGGTATGAGACATTTTGAGGAGTAAACCCAATAATAAAAACTGTGCGGAATTGGCCCAAAGTGGACAATATCATATCACTTGAAGCAGGGGTGTTACACGGCGAAGGAGTTGGGATCTACTTCGGTAAGAAACCGAACTGCCCCGCATCCTCCCCGACCCTCAAAGCCCGTGCCCCGCGGATAATGTCTCTATAGCCGGGTCTCGAGTACAATTTTGAATACCTGCAACATGTAGGTCGGGTAGTTGACATGGTCAATACCCACCCGTTTCGACTCGTGCCCACCCTAGTTATAATAGTACCTACTTGTTGAGAACTGCACAAAAGGGGTTCAGAACTATGAGAATTGCATATTCTCCCTCAAGTCCAATTAAGCCATAAACTGATCAAACTATATTAGAACATTAGTTGGACTCAATGTAACTAATACTAATAAGGTTTAGGTATTCCCATTGCGAGAGTATGCAATAAAAAAGAATCGTCGTGAATTCAAACATTCATAAATTCAGAACCTTCAAACTCTGTAACAATCTTTGTACTTTGTAGTATTATTTAAAAAATCCTTCCCTTCTCATTGCAATCTTTCAAGTATCACATGATGAACTTTATTCTCTACCAATAAATATAAACCATTTCAAGTAAGTTTTCTGTCCAAATTGTTGCTTTAATATCTGTTGTGTGCAAGCATTTCCATTTGCTTTTTATGTTCTCCGGGTTCAGAGAACTCTTCATGCCCACAAACTCTCCTCCACCAAGTTGGTTCAAGTTCTGGTTCACCATCCGGAGCCCATATTCGCCAACTCATGATTCCCAGGGTTTGAGCATCTTTGGCAGTTGTTGTTGTTGTTGATAAACCTCTAAGAACTGCTTCAGCAAGTCTCTTTCTTTCTTCAGTTCCTCATAATGGGCTGCATCATTTTCCTCTGTTATTTACACATTTTACGTCCATCCGAGTGAATGGAGAGAGACTCAGTGAGAGAGAGAGAAAGAATACCTTCTTTGAACATAATTTCACTGGAAAAGGCCGAAAGTTTTTGCTTCATTGAATTGTTTTCTGCTCTCAGAAGCAAATTTTGGCAAGAACTATATTCAATCCTAGGAGAGTTGATCGCCACTTCGGCCTGCATACATATTACCCAAAAGAAAAGGACAAAAATCCAAAGTTACAGAACTAGAATTAAAACAGAACCATATATACAAAGGAAAGAAACAGGAAAAACAACAGAAACATGTCTATGCAAGCAGAGAGATCATGTAAATTACCTGCAGAGCTTTCACTTCTGTTTCTAGTTGCATAATATATTGGAGCTGTTTGATTCGATATTTCTGTGAGTACTGTCTGCTTGCCAGAATCCTATGGACCCACAAAAAAAAAAAAAAACCCTTCAAATTTTCAGTTACTAAATGGCACCAAAGACACGGCAATTTAAAAAAAAAAACCGTGAAGAACATGAAGTTGTTGTTCCATTTTTTTTTGTCAAATCAAGAAAGTGTATTGAAAAAGATTTGTGTACCATTACTATGACAATACATAGAAAGATGGATGAACTAATAAACCTTTTGAGTCTCTTGGGGTCAATGTTAGGGTCTCGATCACGACGACAGAGAGGGGTCGTCTGGGTTTCAGATTTCGTCTCTGTTTCAGCAGCTGCAACCCCTTTAATGGCGGTGTGACATCTACTGCTCCAAGGCTTACCAGAGCCAACATTGACCCTCCTATTCAAGACCTCCATTTCTTCAACAATTTGTTCACCTTCGAAGACAATCCAAATCCATACGAGTAGCCAGAAGAAAGGGAAGAAAGAAGCTTTTTGATCACTCCGTATTCAAACTTTCCATAACATAAGGAAGAAATGAAGAAAGTTTGCCATCCCTTTTATAGATGCTAGAATTCCACGAATTTGAAGCACAGAGCACCAAATATGGCATGGATGGCAGCCTCACACCCAAATAACCTTTTGTATACAAGTGGAAGATTGGGTTGAATACATTTATCATTTTTGGATTTTTGTTTTATCAAAGAAAGGAAAACCATAAATTTTCATTTATTTCGTTATTTCTTTGATTTCCTTCTATATTGTCAAATCTGAATTTATTTGTTTCCTTTTATATTAGGAACTGGCTTCTTATTCAGAACTGGGTAAATTCTTACTTACCTGATGATCATGCAAACTTTGCTCAGAAATGGAACTCTTGAAGCCAAAAAGACCCTCACCCTATAAAGTATAAACTCAGGCTTGATTATATATAGAATGAGAATTTGGTCGGAAGAATATTAAAATATTAATTAAATAATTAAATTTATCTATTTTTTTAAATTTAAACTTTCAAAGTAAATAAGATCAGAGTCAAAAGTCATAAATTTAAATTTTATTTCAATTAAATATTTCATAAATTATACCTCACCAAATAATATGGAATTTGACACCTTATCTGAACTTTTCTATTCTATATGTTTTGAACTATGTTTAATTACTTGCGCTCTAATCTATCTTGTCTAATCCTTCGATAATCATAGACCCTACACTAATATATATATTTTTTATTTCCACGTGTCGGGATGAGGTAGTACACAGTATGAGATAGCAAGCGCGGTGGCGGTCTTGTCGGTGTCTGGTGAGCTGTAGAAGAGCATGTGCGGGCGCTACAAAGGAACAAAAGCATAAATAAGTATTGAGGATTTTGGAAAACGATGTTAACGTCAGCTTGGGGTTCCCTTTCTTTGAAATTGGACAATCGGAAGTTTAATGACAAGGAGTTTTGATACATCGGTTGTCTCGAGGAAAGTGATAAAAATTATTTTCTTAATTATTTTTACACACTTAATTGGCGTATATTATCTCATAATTTTTTTTTTAAGAGCGATAAATATTAATCTTAATCATTTTTTTTTGACATGTTTGCAGAAAATAGGAAAGAAGATTCAAACTAATAACCTCCACTTCATTAGACGTGGTCTCAACTGATTAATCTACCTTTTTAGGCCTAATCTTAATCATTTAAAAAACAATGATTGAAAAAAAAAAGAATTATATATGCTCTAAAAAATAATTAAAAAAAAAACCCGGCTAGTTAGATGAACAGTAGTGGTTCGTGAATCTCACGTTTCGGTGCCCGCTGGCGGTATCATCAAACATAACTCAGACAAGTACGACTGTACGAGCTGTGGATCCACTGTTTTACAATCGGCAAAATGCGGAAACCCCAGTCTCCACTTCAACGCGTGTTCCACACTAACCAACCACGAACCACGTAATCCCTGACGAGAGCTTCACGCCTCGATCGGACGCACTGCCACTTTGGAAGTCAGCATTCGGCAACAAAGTGCTTCCAAGATTCCAGTTCATGTCGAGGAAAATGATGGCGTTCAGCACACTTATTCCCAAAAAAGCTAACAACAAAAGATCGTAAATAAGACAGCCTTGCTCGTCGCGTGTGTATGTATATATATATCTAGATGTGTGTGTGTGTGTATGACAGTTCATTCGGCTGTATATCTTTCTGTGTCTCTCTCAGTCATTTTCACAAACACTTTCAGATCTATCTAATAAGGAAATATGTGAGTCTGTAACTTTAGGTTCACTTCAAAGTGCTCGTACGAAGGGTTCTCTCAGAGATTGGAGGGTTCTCTCAGTAGATTGTGTTGGAGGGAAAATGGACGGTGCCGATGGGACGGTGAAGTTGGGGGCTGTGAACTTGAGGCCGGATCGGGCTGGCCTCGATTCGGGTCCGGATGTCTCCGTTTCGTCGCCGGTGACTAGGCAGAAGGCCGCTGCGGCCAAACAGTTCATAGAGAATCATTACAAGAACTATCTCCAGGGACTGCAAGATCGCAAAGACAGGTTCAGATTCGTTGATTTTTATTTTTGTTTACTGTTTAATACATGATTTTTGTTCGGGTTGAGAATTTTGGGGTTTATGGGTCCTATTATTGTTCTTTGAATTGATAGAATTATGATTCGTGATTGGTGTGTAGTGCATGTGGTACTGGTTCTGTATGTCTCATTATGTGCTGCATTTGTTAAGCTATGCATTTGAAGTACTTTCACTTTTTCAGCATATGGGTTTGCCGCATAGCTTTGGCATATTTATGTTGGACATGTACTTTATGGTAATAGATTAGGATGTGATTGGTTATGTCTTTGTGTTGTAAATTTTTATTAAAGCTATGAATTGGTATTTGAGACCTGGGATTTGTTAAAAGAGAAAAGAAAGTTATGAAATTATTTCTGGTTTAACCTTTTACCTTCCTTTCCCTGCTTTTTTCACCTGGGGACCAAAGGCAGCATGTATCTTTTGTATATAAAAAGTTCAATTGTGCCTGTAAGAATCAAGTTCCTTTTGGTTTCTTTAAGAAGAACTAAATGAAATAGTTGTTCTTTTTGCCTATTATTATTTGAATAGAAGTTAAGTGAATTATTACATGTATGGTTAGTGATTATTGAGGGTGACTCTGGAAACTTCTCTATCTCTTCTCCATATGGACATTTAATTAGGACCAGCAGACTGTTGCTTTTTCTTTTTTTTTTAATTTTTTTTATATATGGTAATTTAGTTCATATTACTTTGTTTCAGACGTCGAACACTTCAAAGGAGAGCACAAGAAGCTCAGGTACCAGCTGAGGAGCAGGAGGAGATGATGAGGAATTTGGAGCGAAGAGAAACTGAATATATGAGGCTGCAAAGACGTAAAGTTGGAATTGATGACTTTGAGCAATTAACAGTAATTGGTAAAGGTGCCTTTGGTGAGGTACATGAAAACTTTTTGGAATTTTCTCAGATTTTCCTTTTCTTTTGCAGACTTTCTTAAATGCTTTTGGTTGTGTAAGTTCCATTGGACTGAATATATAGGAATAAATTTTAGGTAGCACCACACTCACCCATTATGTATCCAATAAATGCAGGTTTGGCTATGTCGCGCTAAAGATACGGGAGAGATTTTTGCCATGAAGAAATTGAAGAAATCAGAGATGCTCAGCCGTGGACAGGTGAAGTGCTATCTTTATTAACAGTATTATCTAACTCACAGTATATGTACATGGATGGTTTTGTTGAGGAATTCTTCTTTATCTCCTTAGGCACTAAAGCATTTTTTTTTTTTTTGATAAGTCCTTAGGCACTAAAGCATATATGTTAATGTTTTGAATATTGGTTTCAGTTTCCATTTCGGGGTTCTCTTGTGGACTGGCTGTTGACTGGCCTTTGCCTGTCGTTGGAGTGGTGTATTTTGTAGTTTAATTATTTAATAGTACTGTTTTATCTAATTTGTTCATAATTGTTCGGAGCCTTATTCTGAAGAAGTTCGAATGTTCCGTTTTTAATATTAAATGTCATATCATTTTGTTGATCTTTATGTGTATTAGTCTGCATGCCTTAACAGTCAGTCAGAGGTTACTTCGAGTGGGGGTTTGTGTGGTACTGGGTTAAGGGGGAGTGGTTAAAATTGTTGCAATAAAATTCAAAAGAAAATAAAAGGATATTAAGAATGACATGTTAACTGGAGTCTCAAAAACTAAAATTCCTATAAAACCTCAGAAATATTTGAAAAATAAAACCAAAATTTTACATTGGGAAATTTGATGAGATTAGTTATAATGTGCTATCTAATGCTTTAGTGTGATATATGCCTGGAATTGTGTAATTCTTGTGTAATCTGTGCATCAGGTTATATATTAAATATTCTATTTTTTTTTTCTTCCATAATGTAGGTTGAGCATGTTCGATCTGAGAGGAACTTGCTTGCAGAGGTTGATAGTCGGTGCATTGTAAAACTCTTTTATTCTTTCCAAGATTCCGATTTCTTATACCTTATCATGGAGTATCTACCTGGTGGGGACATTATGACATTATTGATGAGAGAAGATATTCTTTCTGAAGATGTTGCACGTTTTTACATAGCAGAGAGCGTTCTAGCTATTTACTCAATTCATCAACACAAATATATTCATAGGTATGATATTTTATCACTGCATGCTCTTTTGATATTAACTATTAGTCATACATCAAAGTCATTAGACTTTGTGCAAATATATGTTTCGATGTGAGTGGAAAGGAAATTGTAGGCCCCACATCTCTGATAATCCTGGCCTGCCCAGTCTGAGAGCAGGATGGGGCTCAGTATACTGGCTTGTTATCCTCTTATTGGCCATTGTTATGTGATCTTTTCACATTGTCATTGTCAAGCCACCCAACAATAAGTGATGGCGTTCTCTTTTTATATATGTTTTTAATACCAGTCTCAGGTTTCTTGCTTTTCCCTTGGCTGAGCACTTAAGTTGGACAGAAAAAAATACTTTTATTGCAGTGAAGGCTATCGATTTGAATTAGAGAACAAGATGAAGTTTTAGCTATACTTTCTTACAAAAGTACAAGTGTCTAGTTATTTTCAAGTAAGACATAGAAGCTTACGCTTACTCTGACAGCATACTGCTTGTAGGGACATAAAACCAGATAACCTGATACTGGATAGAAATGGCCATTTGAAGCTTTCAGACTTTGGCTTGTGCAAGCCTCTAGATGATAAGTATTCATCAATATTATTGGAAGATGAGGATTTTACGACCCAGGAATCCACACCTGAAACTGAAGGGCATTCTGCTTACGATAAAGCACCTTGGTTGATGCCAAAGGAACAATTGCAACGATGGAAACGTAATCGTCGTGCATTGGTATTTATCTGAACTCTCTCTCTCTCTCTCTCATTTCATGGTGAATTCCTGTCTTATAGCTTGTGCAATGTCGAGCATAGTGGTGACTTTCTCTTAAGAAAAGACTGTTGGCTGTGTCCTACTTCTTGACTCATGTTATCAATTACATCTATGTGCTACAGGCCTATTCAACTGTTGGAACTCTTGATTATATGGCACCTGAAGTTTTGCTCAAGAAGGGTTATGGAATTGAGTGTGATTGGTGGTCGCTGGGGGCAATCATGTATGAGATGCTTATTGGCTATCCTCCCTTCTGTTCTGATGATCCAAGGATCGCATGCCGCAAGGTATACTACTTTGTAACCCTTATCTTTCATAAGTATCCTTTATATTTTCTGAATAGACAACACTTTTATCCGATAGCAGATAATCAATTGGAAAACATGCCTGAAATTCCCTGAGGAACCAAAAATATCAAAGGATGCTAAGGATCTGATATGTCATTTATTATGTGATGTTGAAACAAGGTTGGGTACTCGAGGAGTGGAAGAAATAAAGGTAACACCTATCCATGAAAAAAACACTTTGTTCTTAACAAGTATCCGATTAAATTTTGGAAAAAAAACTTTTTTTTTTTTTTTAAAATGCAGATGGGTTGCAGAATAGTTTGCTATTGTACATGAACCTCAGAGTAAATTTGATTTTTCAAATGATCCAGTTGTAATATTTGCGCACCACACCAGTCATTCTTAGCTTCTTAAAATGCTTTTCACCAATATTAGTGGACTATTCCAAAATTCTATCATCATATTTATACTTTCATGTTTGAGTGAATTACCGATCTCACAAAGTTAGTGTTTTCTCAGGCACATCCATGGTTCAAATGCATTCAGTGGGACATGCTGTATGAAATGGAAGCTGCATATAGACCTACTGTGATTGGAGACTTAGACACTCAGAATTTTGAGAAGTTTCCTGAAGTTAGTACGCTGAGTATATGCTTTGATACTTATAGTCTTGTGGTTTAATGGTGTTCTATTGAGACTGTTGGGTTTTTAATTTTTCTAATCAGACCTCTTATTATTCCTAATTTTTTGAATCAGGTTCTTCCATCCATATATTGGAAACATCCATTAACATCAGTTGTTACAGACTAATAAAATTATGCCACTTGTTAAAATATTTACCTCTTTTTTGCTCCATCTTAATTATTTTTTAAAACAATTTAATGATAAAAATAATACAAGAAAGAAAAATAGATGGTTAAAGAGAGAGAAAAGGAGAGAAGGGGTTGAAGACAGAGAGAGAGAGAGAGAGTGAATGGGAAAATCTGCTTAAGGGAAAAGAATATAAGAAAGAAAAAAAAATCCTTTATATGCTTCTGGTCAGAAGCTCAAGCCTTGGTTCCAACTTTTGGGTCCAGAAAATGGACCCTGTAAATGCACTATTCAAAGTAAAATGTTTGTTAAATTGGCAAAATATTTCTAACCTGTGTCTTTTATGGTCTTCACCTTGTTCTTTGTTTTAATCCTATTATGAATGGAGTGGCATTGGTTTTAGTAGAAGATAGCCTGATCATCTCAACCATTTTCTTTTGCACCCTTCCAAAGTTTACCAACAAACTATTTTATACTATAAAGCAATAAATAATACTTATATAGAAAGAAAAAAAAAAAAAAATTTTTGCTATCTGCTGGAGACGGATTTTAAAATGGGTAGTTTCCTACAAAATATGATTAAACATTGAAATTCTTTTAAAATTCGTTACCCTCCCAGTGATTGAAATTCTGTAGAGGTAGGAGTTGCTTTCTCTTTTCATTTGGCCTTTTCATTTTATTCTATGAAATGATATGCAAGATGTTAAACCAGACTATAGAGGGTTTGACTGATTCAATTGAGAATTAATCCTTTACATCTCTCTTTTTCTTTCTAAGCTTTTATATTTCCTTGGAAAAAGAAAGAGAATAGATTTCTATCAAGCTTTTTTTATTTTTGTTTCCTATCTTTTAATAGGTAGAAGGTCCACCATCCACAATACCAACAGTAGGACCCTGGCGGAAGGTAAGGACTTTTAACTTTCTCCATTTTATTGGAAATGTCTGTTTAAAGCTTGTTTTGTTTAATCTGGAAATGTCGGTTTAAAGCTTGCTCAGAAAATAAAACCTATCTCTGCTTAGCCATTTTTATCATTTTTTTAATAAAATGTTTTGTTTTAATGTTTTATTCTTAAATGAGCTGCTAAGCTTTGGAGTTGAACATATCATGCAAGGTGCATGTTGTTGTCATTTTTCTCGCTCCCCTTCTTCCCCCCCCCCCAAAAGCAAAAAAACTAGTTGTCATCCATGTTCTCATTTCAGCAAACTATTTAATTACTATCATACACCAACTGGAGTGCTTACTAAGAAAAGTTTCTAATTATGTCTGCTTTTATAACTGGAGGTTTGGAGATTAGTGAACTTGAAAGATCTTTAAGAATAGTAATAGTTTGAATATATATTCCTCCTCTTTGGGGGTGGGGGGGCATTGTGCTGAAAATTGAGGTTTAATCATAATATTTCAATAATTATAAGTACAGTATTTGTGAAATGGTAATTGGATACTAATTCCTTGTTTCATTGGGTTAGGAGACTTCTAAGCCCCATTAATTTACTCCTCTAATTGTCCTTAAATAGTTGTAGTAAATTTGTCATTTTCTTCACACTTATTAAATTATGTAGAGTGATCGATCACATTCCTTGCTGGATATTAGCTTTTGCATTATTGCTCTATGATAGATTTGACACAATAACTCCTAAATTAGGTTTTGCTTGTTTGATGTTGCAGATGCTGACATCAAAAGATACCAATTTCATAGGATTTACTTTCAAGAAATCGGATGTCCTTAAATCACTTGAAAGTTCAGGTCTGCTGCAATTGTCATTTGTTAGATTCCCTTGTATAAGATTCTATTTTTCTTTCCTTTTTGAATTTCTGATCAATTTGGTGTATTATCTGAAATTTTGACTATGAGTGAAGGATGCTGATCCAACTTAATGTGAACTTACTTAAAGGAGGCATTTTGACTGTTCATATGAAAGGAACTAAATTTTAGAGTCTATTGAAATTGGCTTTGTGAGGACATTGAACTGTGTGAGGAACGTGTTCAGTTTAGGGTCTATAGAAATAAAGGGCGACTTTACATAACCTAGATGGAGGTAGAGTGAGACATGGTAATTATGCTTGGCTTTGGATGGTTGTGGTGAGAGGTCTGAAGGGTAGGACTTGAGTAGCCATCCTAAAATAGTATGAAAAAAGCATAATATGAGATAGTTAATTATGGAAGTTTCCAATGTTTTGACTTTAAATGCCAATGTGCACCAAAATCTTATCTGTCATTTTTAAGGAATCCAAACTCCTTTAAAGCCAAAAACCTACACAAATGAATTTGTAATTTTGTCTTATTAGCTGAATTTCTGGAAGAGCTTGCAAGGAAGCGATCCAAAATTTTGTTCTTATGCATGAAGATCAAAATAAATTTACTCATATGCACATTGTGTTTTTTAATGGCTGGAAATATCAATTGAGTGCACCATTTTTCTTACTCACCTGGAATTGTTATGTGAGGATAAGTATTGATAACTGTGTGTCATGACAAAATTGTAAATGAATGTTGTATTTGGATTAACTGTAAGAGTTATAGCAGCTGTAATATTCATCCACTTCTACTGGATGCTTGTCAGTCTTCCTCACACACTCATTTTCATCTTGAGAAATCACAGATCTAAATTGAGATCTACTTTCAAAAGGATCTTCCAGCCAAAAAAGGCGACTCTAAATTGCTAGTGATAGCCTGTTGCATATGTGCACTTTGATGATGTAGAATCATGCCATTACATCATTTATATCTGCAGTCGTGTTGCATCGGAGGTCCCATCACGAATGTGGTATTCATTAGCTGTTAACAACTGAATTTAACAAATTTTCCTCCTATAAATAATATTTCATCAAAGTATGCTCCTGTTAGGGTCCATATATCACATGATGATTTTCCTTGAACAATGTTCAGGCTTTACTTACTCAAAAAAAAGCTTAGGTTTCATGAATATTAAATATAATTTGTGGCATTGGACATGCGTTTTGTTTGCTTAAAAGCCCTTTTGGCTTTATTGCATTACCAATATTTCTTTATATCCTGTCTTCTGATTGATAAAACGAGTTATAGATGTGGATAATTTTCTTTCTTTAGAGGCTCAAAAATTAAAAATTCAGCTAGTCTTTGTTTACCCAAAATCCTGCTAATCTTACTGTATTCCAGTTTTAGATTACATGAACAATAATTTTCTGTACTGCTAATCATACTGTTCCTTACTACTGAATAATGGAGCCAGACTCATCAATTTACGTGTGGATTGCAGGTACGGATATGAGATCAAATGGGTCTTCGAAGGCACCATCACTTATTTCCTTGTTAGGTATGATTAATTTTCATTTTTGATATTAAGCTCCTTTTGGTATTTAGGTAAGGCTCCACAGTTCTGTTTGTGACAAATCTTGTAGCGTTCCAGAGAGTGACTTTTTTTTTTTTTCTTCGTTTGTTATATTCCACGAGTGATAATTGCAGATTATCAATGTGGCATCAGATTCTGATTGCCCATCTGCTTTTGATAATAATTTAGCAGAACAAAAACTCACATCCTAGAATATCAATTATTGTGGAATACTGCTGATATCCAAATAATGTTTATTTCTCTCTCTCTCTCTCTCAAACTTTTGGAGGGGGTGGGTTTAGAAGCGTATTAGTTAGCATAATTAACACTTATGATTTTTCTCTACCCCGGTCGACACAGGTCGGATTGACTTGCAAGAAACTGTGATACCAGAGGGGGAGCAGAAGCAGGAAACTTGAGTTTAAACGTCTTACTGTTCTCCTTCAACTGGATTAGGTATAATTATCTTCAAAAAAACAAAGAAGCTATTACACCAAAACCAGAAGCTATTACACGAGGCTGGTTTGGCGAGGATTATTGGCATGTGAAAACATGAATAAGGTCTTGTCTCGGGCACAATTCTTTGTTTCTCCCTTCTGATATTTTGTATTGTATAAGTGCCACCATAAAGCCAATATCAGTTCAAAATGTGCTGCTTCATAGCCAAAAACCTAAATTATAATATTCTCTGTACATCCAATCTTAACATAAGATCAAGATCAGCTCATTCAATTTTGTCTTTTGAAGGTGATTTATCTTTGTACTCTCTATTATTTTTTGTTCTATGAATGATTTGGACATTAGTATCAACATCACTCTTATTAAGAATAATTGGAAACACATTTCTCTTTATAGAAAGAAAACACAATTTTCATATTATCATCTTGAAAAATGTTATATACCACACTTTTATTCCACTTTGCTGATGTGATATTGCCAAATAACATTCGTATATTTCTTGTTATCTAATTGACAATGTCACATTAGTAAAGCAAAATAAGTGTAGTGCATAGCATTACTTGACCGACATCTAGAAATTGGAATTTTCATTAAAAAAGAAAAAAATTGGGAAGGTAGTAGTGAAAGAATGAAGTTTTCTCCGAATTAGATTTGAAGATTTTTCTAAAAATGTAAGGAATTTTCAATTGTATTTTGAACACGTGGTTTAAATGCAACATTCATGACATGTTAGTCAATTGGTGCGGTGCCGTAATTCTTCAAGCCGTTCGTGGAACCACGTTGGCCACCAATAATAGATGATCAATTGGTTTGACTTCTGAATTTAGAGTGGCCCAAATTCAACGTTCATTTAGCATATATAATTCATGTTCGATGCTCAATTTTTCTAGAAAAAATACAGGTCAAATACAAAGAGAAAAAAAAAAAAAAAAAAAATCTTCTTTTTGCTCTTTTACTGCTGTAAGTTTCAAAGCGTAGAGACAATTTCGTTCAAAGGTGTGGCGACCAAAATGAGCAAAAATCCAGGGGCGCATAATTCATATAAAATTATAAGATAATTGATATGAAATTTACCTATGTGTACGACGATTGATTGGACCGTCCAAAACTTATTTATGATAGATAGTGCCTAAATTGGTAAAGATCTAAATCCGACTAAGCAGGTCGAAAAGACAGAGGGAAAGAGATAGGAACAGTGAAGACAGTTAAAAGCGCATCGCCACCGAGTTTCTGGACCCCACAAGCACAAGAAAAAGACAAGGAGATATTTTCGATGTCTCCTAAACAAAATATCTGGCTCTCCGAGCTAATCAGCACTGACGTGGCAATTTCATGGCCCATGACACGTGTAAAAGCGATCGACAACTGTAACACCGCCTCCAAATTCATTCCGTCTTTTTATCTTCCCAGTCTCTCTCTCTCTGAATTATTTGTAGCTTCTACGGTGAACATGGAGGGTTCCAGAGCAAGAGCGGCTCGGAGTCGTCGTCCAGCTTCTTGTACAGCAACTGGGACCGTCTCATGCGAGACAAAGGAGCCTACGACAAGCAGCTTGGTACTTTTCTTGTTTCTTAGCATTTCTTAGATACTTCGATTAATAATATCTTTAGAACTTGATTAAATTCTGTGTTCTTAGCTTTCAAAGTAAGCAATTTTTTTAAATCTATCTTCAGGGTTTATTTTATTGCTGATGATTAATTTGGGATTCGTAGAAAGATATGGGCATGCAGGTCTTGTTTGTTATAAAGTGAATAAAATGAAAAGGGAGAGATGTGAAATCATATGAGATAGTTGCTGAGTTTTGTTTTTTGTTTTCTTGGCCATTAAATTAAGCTGTCTTTCTTAATACTTTTCCCAAAAATCTCTTTAAAGAAAGAAACACTTGGCTTAGCTTTTTTCAAAGCTCTTTGATCATAATGTTTCTTTGTATCTCAGGGTAATCTGGTGACGGAATCTCATTCTACAGAATGGACAGATGAGAAGCACAGCTTGTACCTCAAGTCCATGGAAACATCATTTGTAAACCAGTTATATGAATCCATGGATTTGCTTGGTTTTTGCCGTTTGTCAGATCCAACATTTTCCAGGAAAAAGCATTTCAGCACCCTTACCCCTTCTGGCCAGGTTCCACTTTGTCTCCTTCTCTCTTTGATGTGAATTCTTCCATATTTTGTGTGTGGGTGCTTACTAAAGTAAATATGTTATAATATAATTTAAATAATTAAATTTTATCATTTTTCGTCGGCATAAGCACTTATGTCTTGGAATAAGCGGTAATTTAATATAATATCAAAGCAAAGATCTGTTCACCTTCTATGTTGGATCTCACTTATTAAGAGCGATTTTGAGTCCACACTTGAAAGGAAGGATTAAAGAGCGATTTTGAGTCCACACTTGAAAGGAAGGATTAGAATAAATTAAATAATTAAATTTCTCTTCAATCAGCTTAAGCTTTTAGAATAAGTTGTGGTTTAACCGACACTGCTTTTCTCAATCTTTTTTCTTTTTCCCAGTTCAAGGTTCATCGAAATGGCAGCTGGCAGAGGATTAATTTTGAAAGAGCTGCAGATCTTCAGGTAAAGAAAGAAGATGAGTCTGATGGTTTTCTGGCAAATCCTTGGATCCAGCACTTTCGACCTGGATGCACACCCGACGTTGTAGCATTTGCAGATGTCCGAAAAAATGCTGCATCCACAAGTCAAGCCACTTGTTATTTGAAGCAGACTCCTGCGTCTCACTCTCATCCGTGCCATCACAATTTCGTTGGCAGCGACACAGGTTCAATCAGCTTGCTGTTTGCTTGATAATTGTGTTGGCATGAGTGAATGGTATTTAAAAATTGGGAGGGAAAGATAAAAAAGAAATGTTTTCATACAACAGAGATTTATATGCCAAAATGATTCAAACTACTTTAGCTTTTGCAGAGGTTTCGGATCAGAACTTTGTTGACGACGAAGTCGAAGGAGAAAAGGAAAGCCAAATGTGCAATGCGAAAAAGACGGAATCTTTAGTAATCGATGCCTCTAGCAATGATCAGGTAATGCATATTATTGAATTAGTTCATTAGCATTCTTGCATCATGCTCAGGATCATGCAAACATTATGTGGGCATAGACATATATATCTCAATGATGATGTCCATCTCCCACTTGCTCTTCAAGGTTGTTCCACTTAACGAGTGTTCCGCAGCCGAAGATGCTACCAAGAACTGTATTTCTGCAGCTAGAGAAACGATGTCACCGGTGACTGGCAGACAGAAAACACGACTGACTACCTAATCAGAAGGCTAGGCTTTAAATTCTGTGCGCCCGCGTGTATGATAGCGAGAGAGAAAAGCTAGGAGGAGGATGAGGATGAAGAGAAAAGAGAGGCATCGAGGATTCCCTGCCATTTGTTCTCAGCGGTTTTTGTCAAGAGGAGGTGTGGCATTACTGCTGCTACATACAGATATGGATGAGTCATGAGTGTAAATGAGGTGAGACTTGAGAGCACATGCTGTCACTCTGGCCTAATAATATGTTGTACAGATCTTTTTATTTTGCATTTTTTTCTCTCCATGTCATCGATGCTACTGCTATTCTGCAACTATTCTATGACTTAATTCGGCCGTGCTGGAAATCGGAGTAGCTGTGTAGATGAGATGTAGGCATACTGATTATCTGCTCAAAGATGTTTTCAATATTTCTTTAGGATGTTCTGTAATGAATTCCTGTTGAATCTATGGATTAACAAAAATAAAATGCCATTTATGTGTTTGATTTAGCATTGGCGGATTTTGGGATTTAGCCTTCCCACTTTTGTGTCTCCCTCGCCTCATTCCATGAATGAGGTAGTTTAAAAATTGCCATTTAATCCAAATTTAGTAATGATTAATTATAAGTTCAATGGTGATTTTATAAGTCACATTATTTTTAGAGTGACACAAAAAGAATACAAGAATAATTTTTAGCATTACTTGTTCAAATCAACAGTTGTCCTAATCAACCGCAATGGACTGTCTCTCAGGGAGCACAAGCTTATTGCACGGAACTTGTAAATCTCATACTTATTATTGATCAATGTTTAAATAATAATAAATAAAAAAAGTTTTCCACCATGAAACTTTAATCCTACTTCCAGAGAGGCACAAATGATCAATGAGAATATTCTCGACAAGTTTGAAACGTAAAAGTATAAGAATAGCGCGGGGATTTTCTTTTGTTTAGATAAAAAAGCACGTGGTTTTGCTCGTTTTGGTTCGTGTTTGTAGTCAAATTAATCACGTCTCCTCTGCCTCTTATGTAAAAAGGGAGCCAAAAAGAATGGGACATCGACCAAATTTGAACGGTTCCTTACAAGTTGCACCAAACCTCAACCTAATTTGAGTTTGGAATATCTCTTACAGTTATTATTTTTTTGTAGTTAGTTTAAAAGAAATATCAAACATGTACTCCTACACCCGGCCTCTACTCCCTGATGTGTCGCACTGCCACATCAACAAACAAAAAAAACAATTGCCACGTCGAGCGAGGAAGATACTGTCGATATATTTAATAAAAAAATTTCGGATTTTTTTTTTTTTTAAAAAAAAAAAATTCAATTTTTTGACTTTTTAAACTATAAAAAAGGACCTAGGGTGCAAAGGCGGGAGGTTTTTTAACCGCCCGCTAACCGTTAACCGCTCTAACCGCTTAACCGTATTAACCGCTAACCGCCTAACCGCTATAACCGCCTAGTGGTTATTGGGTTTACTAACTGTAACCGCTAACCGCATTTTTATATAATATATTTTTTTTAATTATAATTATAAAAATATTTATACATATAACATAATCACTTGATCATTAAATCACAATTTGAGTATTAATATATTATCACTATAATTTATATGATTATATCACATGAGATTGATCATTAAATCATTTGATTATATAATAACAAATTATACATATATAATATGACATAACTTATAAGTATACCAATTCATACTAATACAATAATTAAATATCTAGAGACTTATTTCCAATGTATGTTATAAACTTATAAGTCTATATAAGTCTACATATGCATATGAATAATATAAATGTATAATATCCATACTTAATCATATGATTCAATGACAATTCAAATGCTTTATTCAAGACTTCAAGTGAATCATATTATTAATGTACAATGATGATATGATTCCTATAATATCAAATTAAATAATTGACATTGGATTAAACAATGACCAATGTGTTACTTATAAACACAATTTAAGTATTAATATATTATCATTATAATTTTAGTAATTTATATATTATCACTGTAATTAATATGATTATATCACATGATGACTTGATCATTAAATCATATGATTATATAATAATAAATAATACATATATAACATGACATAACTCATAAGTCATAAGTCTACAAGTTAATCATATGATTCATGTACAATGATAATCACAATTGATTCAATTGGATTAAACAATATATTACTTATAACTACAAGTCTACAATTTAATTAAAGTATTATTAGATACTTTAGGAATTTAGGATTTAGGAGTTTGAACATTACTATTTACCATTAGATATTAAGTTCAATTTGAAGAAAAAAAGATTATAAGTAAATATGATAAGAATTTAAATAATTAATCATATGAATCATATGATATAATTTAATGAGACTATATGATTATATAATATCAAATTAAGTAATTGACATTAGATTCAACAATGTGTTACTTATAATTACAATTGAAGTATTAATGTATTTTTTGAAAATTTTTTAGAAAAAGAAATTTAACCATTTTTTGAAAAAAAAAAAAGAAAGAAAATTAACCATTTTTTGAACAATTTTGAATTTTTTGAACCATTTGTAACAATTTTTTTAAAATTGAATCATTGATAGTTAATAGTTTTATCCTTTAACCTTTTTTTAAAAAAATTATATAGAAGGCAAAACTACGTCGTTTTACACCTGAAGATATTATATGGACTCTTTTTATAGCAATTGGACCTAAGAAGATATTAAAAATACAAGAAAAAAAAAAGCCCAAAAAGCCATAAAGAAAGCCCAAAAAAAAGCTCAATTTTAAAAAAGCGGTTAGCGGGCGGTTATCTATTTCGCTAACCGCTGTTGCGGTTAGTGAAATCTACTAACTGCTAAGGCGGTAACGGTTAACGGTTATTGTCATTAACCGCTAACCGTAACCGCCTTTGCACCCATAAAAGGACCCGAACAAACTTTTAGAAAAAGCTTAAGATTTTATTTATTTATTTTTTCCTGCTTTAAAGCTGTATTTTCCAAAATCCAAACAATCCTTCCACTTTCTCTTAAAAATATACTAGGCAGTAAAGTCATGTATAAGAAGGCCAACACGAATATCCTCCGATTTTGCTTCACTGTCGAAGTCTTCGATACACAATTTCAACCGTAATTCCAGTCCGAGATATTCCAGGTTGGTTATTGTGTTTCATAAAATTCAAAAGTACTTTCGATTGCATAAAATTCACACTACTTTGATTGTTTGCAGTTTTCTTCGGGGCTTTCCAAGATTTTGGCAAAATTTTCGATGCCGCCATTCATTTCGACCACCTCGAAGGCGGTACGGTCCGTAACATCTCGTAAAAACGGCACCATAGATTTGATTAGGTCCGTCAAGAACACCAGGCAGATGCAGAAACTTGATCCCATTCGTTGCTTTAGCGGTATTGTCCCGTCGGCCCAATATTCGGACAAGGATCCTAAGCTTTGGTCCCGGAGGTTGTTTGATAATGGTCATACTGTTCAAACGAGGCGGTTTCTCGGTTGCGGAGATGGTGACGAGGGTGGAGTCCTGTCCAAGCTTTATGAGGAGAAGCGTGTGTTGGGGTAATTTCGTTGAATGCCTTTCTGTTTTGTTGGTTTTGTGCCAATATGATGCAATTTTAAGGATTTAAGCATCTTAGTAGCATCACATTTTGAATGGACGAGGTGGTCCATATTTTGTTTTGTTACACCCAACTTTGTGCATGATTGCTAGTTATTTTGTTTTATTGCAACATATACACCATTAGACCTATGAAATCTAATATGAATAATCATAAAATGTTCATCTACTTGAAATGTAGAGGATGGTGATTGGATGAGCTATGCTGTTAGTTGCTAGTAAAAAGAAGCAAGTTCGATTGGCAAAAAATTTTAAGAGGGTGGTTTTTTTTTTTTTGGATATGATATAAAGGTGAAATTTGTTTTGAGTATTTTGTGATTTGAGTTGTTTGTTAATGCTTTTGCTTTTTGGTCGAAAGCAAAAGGCGTTGCTAAACAAACTCGTAGTTTCTTGGTTAATCATAACTGCCATTCTTAGTTTACTATGTTACTAATTTTTTTGTTAGTTGAGATATGTTGGAGAATACATGTGTGAGTGTTAGATTTGAAGTTTCACATTGGATAATAGTCAAATAGTGTAAGTGATTAATAAAATATCACTAGACCCAAATTTCATATGCTTAAGCTTTTAGGTTAAGTGGTGATCAGCCTGTAATGTTAAGGTCTTACGGGAAGGCTTCCCAGGTATTAATTTCCCCAACGAGATGCATAGTCACTCATGACATATTAACCCTTGATCCTTGGTCACATGAGCTCACTTCATTTGCAAGTTTCAGTGTTTCATAATGAATATTAGATTTTGGCTGGCTTATTATTTGAATTTCATCCTTGGTCATGGAGAAACATATTAATTGAATATGATGTCTCATGGTTGCATTACATTGTTATTTGGACCCTTCTGATTTCTAGTGATGGAGACTTCAGCTGATTGAAATATTGTTCATTTAGGTATTCGCCAGAGCAATTGTTTGATGTAGTTGCAGCTGTTGACTTGTATCATGGTTTTGTCCCATGGTGTCAGCGATCTGAGATACTTAAACACTATCCAGATGGATCTTTTGATGCTGAACTGGAGATTGGTTTCAAATTTCTTGTTGAAAGTTACATTTCCCATGTAGAATTGAACAGGCCAAAGTTTCTAAAGGTAACCGACTTCCTTTCTGTTTTTGTGGTGGTTATAAAAATAGTCTTTGCCCTTTTCTTTCGATGGAAAATATATTGTATAACAAGTAGTATTATAGCTTTTTTATGATCCAAGAGTTTGTAAGAAAGAATATCTTTGGGACTTATAAGACTTTTATACTGTTGACTAATGTGATGGACACGATTGGGGGTAGACAAAATGGCTCTAAATGAGTATAAGAATTAGTCTTAGGTTGACTTGAGGCAGATTTGGATGAACTCTTGGTGTTGTGTAGAGAATCATACTAATCACAAATTAGAAAATGCTAGTAGAGCTCTATTTGTTTCGATTAAGTCATGACTTTTTGGCTTTTGGAGTCTATGAGCCAAAAGAAAAGCACCATATTTCTAGTTGACACAAATTAATTCAAGCAGCGACATGCAAATTTATGTGTTCACGCATCAACATCTTATGCGTTCTGTGCTTTGGGTTTACACTTCTAGTTGTTATGACCTGCTGACTACCTTAATACTTATTAGAGCTTTTGTTTACCCTTTGTATCAGTTATAAAAGGAGTAGTTGTTGGCTGCCATGCATGTCTGTGAGCCTTTAGGAGGTGTACTGGAGTGTTAAAAATGCATTGGTTAGTTCTTTTATATTTGCATCTGTTTAATTGGATGCTTATCATGATTTGGTTTCTTTACATCCTTGGTCGTCAAAATGGTTTTTATTTTCATATGGTGTTTTTCTTTTCTAGTGGGCCTGTTGATGAAATTTTCATTTATTTTATGTTTTTTCAGACTACTGCAAAGGATAGTACCCTGTTTGACCACCTGATAAACATATGGGAGTTCAATCCGGGACCAGTTCCTGGAACTTGCAACCTTCATTTTCTGGTGGATTTTAAGTTCCAGTCACCACTTTACCGACAGGTGATTTTCCTCTAGTCCATTCTTGAATACATCATCTTCCTAATTTTGTCAACATTAATATCATGTTTATTGAGGACTTTAGTTGTCGTTATATTTTTATGTACTCTTTGGAAATTGACATCTTCAGGGAGGAAATAACATTGAGATGATAGTTGTAGCTAACAACCTTCTCTTTTTCTTTTCCTTTTTTTATTGGGTGGGGGCTGGTTGTAGTTCAAAGATCCCCACACCCACTCGATCTGCTGATCTGACCATCAAATACCCATACCTCCAATCGCTCACCTGTCATAACCCACAACCTGACAACCAGAGTATCACCTCCTGTACTCAGCCTAAACTTTAAGTCCCTTTAGAATTCCCAATGACAATCTCACTTTTCATTCTCAATTGCCTCTTCTGGCCATGTATTTATCCAAAAATGGCGTGTGCAGACTGTCACCTGTTGGACTGTCTCAGCCATACTAAAGAACGGCAACAGCAACAACTGTGAGTAGAGCTTTAATAATTCTTGAAGATGAACTTAACATGTGTGTTTGGTCTGTCTCCACCCACAACTTGGCCCAAGGTTTGGGTTCTTTTTTGTTTGTTTTTTTGGGTTTTTTTTTTTCCATGTTCATGGGTTTAATTGATAAGGATTTAGTGGATGTTTGTCAAAAGCTTCTATGGTTTGAGGAAGATGAGACCTAATATCAAGTTAGCAAAGGAAGTGTGGCCAGAGAGATTACTGAAAAACCCCATAACTACCTTTCTCCTCGATGGGGCAGGGAAAATCCATCTCATTTGGGGCAGATCAAGGCCGGAGGGGTGGGGAAAATTGCCACTTCCCTTTATTTGAGCCAAAAAAAAAGGGAAAAAGAAGCCGTACCTTTGCTGAAATTTCTTGAACTAACCTCTTTCTTACCATTACCTCTGTGGTCACCCTGCAGCAATGGGCAGCTTGGCATGCTCCACCAATGTGTGCTGCCACCGCTGTCTAAAGAAGATAAAATGAAAAAGAAAATATTACAATTGTTGGCGTCTCTCCAGTTCCATTTGAGCACCAAAATCTGTACCAAGTTCAATGGCCAACCTCTATATTATCATCTCATCCATCTTCAGTTGCCTTCGCTCTCTTCTTATGACCAATATTTGTGCAATAACCTTGAGGTGAATTCTACAATTTCCCTTCCTCCTCCCCCACCCCCAGACCCCTCCCCCATTTCTTGGTCCTACCTGTCTGGCTTGACATGTGAGGATCTGTTTCTGATTGGCTATATGTCTAGGAAATTCTGATTCAGACACGGTCAAACAGCCATTTCTGAAATTCCATAACCTATACTCTTTATCTGGACATAGCACTCCCCTGCTCCAAAACTTAGAAAAGTTTTAGACATGATCCTGACATTGAAACCTGGGTTTGTCTGTTCCAAGGCTAGGTTCTTTCCAAGTCTGTTACTTACGTTCCAGTTGCTTGTACCAATTAGTTTCCTCTATCAACTATGAACTTCAACTATGGCTACTTCTTGCTCTTTCTTTCCTTTTTTTTTTTTTTTTTTTTGTGTTATTTGGCCATACTCTTTGTATGACTTGTTGCATGGTGGGTGCTATATTCATCTAAAAAGCTTCCCCTTTTAATTTTTTAGGTTTATATTTGGCCTGGAAAAATAGGAAAGCGGGAGTCCTCAGCTTTGCACTCTGTGACACAAGGTAGAATAGAGCACTAGGGCCGGGGTTTGTTTGTTGTGGGACAAGAAAAAAAAAACAGGGAGGTAGGCGGTTATTTTTGGTGTGTGGAAGAGTGTCGTGTATGTGTTGTGCCACATGGGTAGTGTAGTGCCGTGTGGTGTGAAAACTTGTAATGGCTAGAGTGGGTTTAATGGGTGTTTGAGTGAGTAGGATGCTTTGGTTGTCTTGCATGTGGTGAGCTTGTTGGTTAGTGGGAAGTTTTTGTGGTTAGGAAACTAAGTCGTGGGGTGTAATGATTGTCTTTAAAAATAATGAGAGTTGGTCAGTGTGGGTGGAAGAAAATCAGTTCTCTTTGTACTGTGGTTCTGCTCTCCATCCTATGAGTTATTTTTCAATTTCAAATCAATCAAGAGTTTTTCATTTCTTTGTGGGCTCATCAGAATGCACCAATTGTATAATGTTTTAAATGCAATTCTCCACTTTATCTAGCATACTCAAATTCTTTTAGTTGTATTATTTCTGATGTATTCCTCCGTAACAAATAAGCCTATTCTTTGGAGTTGCTTTTTGGTATCTCTTGGTTGACATTTTTAACTGCTGATTTCTTACCTTAAACTTGCATAGGTGAGGCATCTTTTCATTAGTTTAACACTCTATTCTGTTAGTTCACATTTATCCCTTTTTATTTTTCTCTTTTTTTGGATAAGTCTACATTTAACCTAATAGTTATGAAAATGAAACACACGTGAAAACTCAGTTGAGTTGCATCATCTGATGGACCTAATGACAGTATAGGTGTTCCATTGCGTCCAAATATGCAGCTAAGAGTTTTTTGGAATTGTTATCATAATGGTCACAGAGAGCGAAAATTAGTTGTATGTATTCTCTTATTGATACATTATGCGGTTTCTTTTGTTGCTTGCATTTACAATTTTGATTAGCAACTTCTGTATTTTAGATTCTGAACTAGGAATAGTTTACTGGAATCATGTGAAGTAGATTAATGCTAGAGAGAGGGAGAGTCTTTACATGTTTTGACATTACTTACCTGAAGTACATAATCATTATTCCCAACCAGTTTCTGAATCCTACTGTTTAAGTAATAACTGTACTTCTTGATTACGTTTTATTTCTTCTTATGTTTGCTACATAAAAATTGAAAGATTGTAACTCTCATCTTGGGCCTTATCTACATGGCTGTCAGTTGCGGTGATGCTGGATCAATACGGACCTCATTTCAATTGCAAACTTATGGTTCAGAATGGTCATATATATTATTTGTTTGTTTTTTTTTTTCTTGGACAGACTTTGAACAGGACTTCTGTATTGTGATGAAGACCATCTAGAAGCATTCTAATTCTGACAGACTTTCTGGTTGTTAGGTTGCATCCATGTTCTTCAAGGAGGTGGTCTCTCGCCTGGTGGGTTCGTTCAGTGAGCGCTGCCGTTTGATATATGGACCGGGGGTCCCAATTCTTGAAAATTCATTTGGTCAGAAGGCATAAGAGGTCAGTTTGCATTTAACCGGGTGTAGTGCCTAATGAAACATCCAAGGAGTGCAGTCAGTTAGAACACATTTAGAGATTTAAACTTACTGTTCCGCCAGCCACTGGGTGGTATTTTGTTCTGCCTGCTGCCCGGTGGGCTCTCATTGATCTTTGTTGATTACAATTCAACTCAAGCCGTATCTCAAATTAAATATCATTTAATTATATAAATATTCTTTTTTGTATTTCATTATGTCACTTAGATTTGCCTCTGATAAGAGTTTAGATGTGGAAATTGAAAGACTGTTATTAGTATTACATGTCTTTTACAAATTAAGGTCACGGTTCATATGTCACTTATAAAATTTTGTTGCGTGATTTTTTCACTCATGTTGTCCCAAGTGTCATTTATGTGAAGTGTCACGTAAGTTTGTTAGAGATTGTATCAAATCACGATTATTATTATTATTATTATGTTCTTTGAGAATTGATGTACATTTACAACTTGCTGCTATCATTTGCCACCTAGTAATGAACCGAGCCTTGTGCTTCAAGGGACGGATCCACATCGCTTGTGTTGACGCTGATTGATTGTATATGGGCTTTTGCTTGGATCCAAAAGCCCATGTTGTGTTTGTGTGGGTAACAGCGGTTTTTTTTTTTTTTTTTTTTTTTTCTTCTAGCAATTTTTTGTCAAATGTTTTGGCTCTTTCGGATGTAATTTCTGGGCCAAGTTTATCATTACGACAGGAATCCGGCTTAACAGCATGTATGATATAGTTTAATTAATGGTTAAGATTGAATCTCTTAAAATTTTTCTTTATTTTCTCTTATTAAAAGTTTTTAAAATTAAGTGAACTTTGAGGTTCAACCTTGATCATTGATTAAACTAATGCTGTTATTAAGCTAGATCTTATGTACAGTTGTTGCTAATCATCACATATTAACTTTTAACACAAATACAAATAAAATAAAGTGACTTAATTAGTCATGCTTTAAATGCAAATAATTTTTTAGAGTCACGCCTGTGGGTCCAACTTGAGATCCAGAACTATTACTCATCATTTGGGCGCCCATACGCTAGCAGACAAGTTAAAGACACTAGCAAGGACAAGATTTCAAATGATTAAAACCCACCAAACAAATTCCGCGGGTTCCTGGGCTGAAGAGCTCTTCGGCTATGGACCCACATAACAACCTGGACCCATAACCAAAAAATAGAGGTCGAGGGAAAAGCTAGATCTACTCAATAAAAGGATGACAAGGTGTTACAATGTCTTTACCTGAAGTCACTCATGGGAATTGGAGGGCAATTGGAGTGCCTAGTTATCGAAGGGCCTAGTCAACGGTAAAGCCATTCCTTCAATTATCATCTGTTGACCCAAAGCCCATCGGGCTACAAAAGTTGACGGGGTTCGACGCATAATTAGCCCTGTCACGATGGGCTACACGTCCCCCACTAGGAACAGCCATTTGAAATCCCCTTCGCACGATTCAATTGCTTTATATGGACTATGTTATATATTATCTTCTGATACCAGGGGGAGAAACCGCCCACATTTAAAACCAATAAGCGGGAAGATGGACCATACTTAGTGGAGCCTCATGGCCTTAAAAAAATTAAATTAAAAAAAAAAAAAAAGCACTTACTACCAAGGTGTGGTCTTTCAGCCATTTTTCTTTTATTATCTCACCGACTTAAGTATCGGAGATGGTTGTCGGTAGTTCTTCAGCGATTCTCTCTGACTTTTTTTTTTTTATTCTTTTCTACGGTTCTTTTTAAATCGAACATTTAGCGTGCAGCCAATGAATGTATCAAGATTAATTATCGGTAGATTTTGACCGCCTACTATATAATCTATCCACCCATTGATGGGAATATAATGGTGGATGCAAGTAATGTGTCACCGTCTTGGCTTTTGTCTGTTTGTTAAATTAGATTCCAAAATACTTGAACACTAACCAATAATTCACACACTTTCGGAGATCCTCCAGCTGGAACGGTGAAATAGCAGATTGATCACTTGCATCGGTTCCTTTGAAGATCACCTCATTGGTTGATTGATACGGATATCACACTCTTTCTGCGCTCACAGCCACAATTTTTTGGCTACTAATGTGAAACAGCTATACCAACATCTTTTTCTCTTTATTGATTGGTCGAATTTAATGTCCTCTGAGCCTCACTTTCTGCTGCCGTATGTTACAAAATAATAAAAAATAAAGTAATCTTTCTTTTCTTATCCCTTCTTTTTCCCCTCCTTTTTCACCTCCTTTTCATAGTCAAATATCTTTCTTGATGTGAGAAATTTGGCTGTAAAACATGTGTTGTACATGAACTTTGATGTAATTAAATAAATAAATCAATTTAATGACTTAATTATTATTTATGGCTTAAAGTTTTGGATTAAGATATATATATATATCAACATCATGCACATTGAAGATTCCAAAGTATTTATTTCCCAGATATTTTTGGTATGCTTTTTAAAAAGCTTTGTTGAAAGAAAGAAAGTAAACCAAGTTGCAATGCAGCTGCAGCTGCTGCTGGGAAGCTGTGGGAGCTTTTATCATGAATAATGAGCATTCAATGGTGGCATGCTGATTGCTGCATGCCTGCACTGCATGTGCCATGTGTTGTTTAAAGCTACAGAAGATGAGGAGATTTTGGATAAAAGTTGTTAAGGCGATAAGCATATTGGAACATAAAGTAAGCATCAAATCATATGCATTACCAAAAACGTCAAAAAATCAAAGCTTTCATATTATTTATATTCGATTCTACTTTATTTTTGTTTCGTTTCGCTCCTCCTTACCGTGGTACGGCATCCATCGGCTACTCATACATACCCGTCTCTCTCTCTCTATTTATCTATATGAGAATATGAGATGTGTTTGACATCATTTTTCGACATATTTCTTTTACTAAAATTAAGCAAGCAAGATTTTCTGCTTTAAAGATATTTTGCCTCATCTTCATGGCCATATAAGCAAGTTGGTCAATATTACAATTTTATTTTAGGAACACACCAAAATAGGAAAAAACTCATGCGACTAGGAATGTTGTTCATGTCCATGTCTTTATATGCTCTTATAATATGATGATGATTGATGGGCTCTGATCAAATTTGTTGGGCCTCAGGCCCAGCTAGGCTTCTCAACCCCCTCCAATGGTTGCACCTAACAAGGACGATAGTTATGTAACACACGATTCCCCCCATTATCAAGTTAGGAAAAAAGCAACTATCACATCAGCATGATCTATAGAAGTTCATCACATTAATGTCATTCTTCATTATTCCCACTATCAATACAACATATTAAATATCTCCCTAATCATCTCTCCCGTCGAAGAAGTATATGTTGAGACATTTAAGGCGTAAGAGCAAGGACACCCCTTAGTCGAGTACTCGGTAAGCAACCCCGCAAAATGACTGTTTCAAGATTGAGATATAACAAGAATTAAAGGTAAAACCCCTACCAATACACAACACATATATCTACAAAGTACTAACGACTCTGACTAAAAGAGCCTATCATATCTTAAGATTAATCTTACTAACGTAGGCATCAAAGATTTTTGGCCGGCTTACTCAGCAAAAACTCTTAGCCTTTTTCCTTTGAACTTGTTCACGAAGAAGCAGTTAATTAATTATGAATTTCCGCTTTATCAAAGATGATAAGAGTACTTTGTCTTAACCATGCACTCAGCCAAACTTACGACGGGATGTAGACGTTTTTGAAGTTTTGTGGTTACATGAAATATCCCTCCCCCAAGAATCCTATATACAATTTTTTGAGGCTTTGCATTGGTTTGTCGGTGTTTTAGTGTTTATATGGATGAAGTCATCATCTTTGTCGATCAAAGACGTAGTGTGTGACGATTATATTATATTAATAAAATCCAAAAAAAGAAAAAAGAAAGAAAATTCATGAGGGCGTCCTTGTTATATATCTTCTTTGCTGCATGCTGACTGGATCGATGTTGCAAACTATATATGCACCATGTGAGACACGATTTTTCTTTTTTTTGCCCTTTAGGTAATTATTAATAAGCAGTGCAAGTGCCACGTACATGTGTGCATGCATGGTCCTAGCTAGCTAGGGCTTCCAATTACACCACCACCACCATAGCGACGTCCTACCTAGCTCAGCCCTCTCTTTCTCTCGCTTTCTTCTCGTTTATGCATTTCATATATATATGTCGACATTTCTACACAAGGGAAGAGAGATGGAGATTCGAACTAGTGATCTCCGTTCCATGAAGCGTAGTTTACTGTCGATTAAGTTACCTCTTGGAGACTATATATATATATATAGATCCTGAACTTTGTTTCTTTTCTCTGGCGCCGTACAATATTATTGCAAATCTATAGCTTCAACTTTGCCCATAGACCATGCATAATTCTTGCTGTGAATTTCAGAAATAATATCGGTTGACGTGTTTGCTAATCCACTTTCTTTATTTTATTTTATTTTATTAAATAATAACATGTTAAATTCCTCTTATCAATTTAATCATTTAATCATTATTTTAACACTCATCCTCACGTAAGGGCTCAAACTTTCAACTCTCTTTTAATAGGTGAGTCCCAGCACGTGAAATATTTAATTTAAATATGAGGTGATTTGACGGAGTCAATGTTTGATCTCATGACCTTTGACTCTGATACCATATTAAATTACTAGTTGAGAGTAATAATCACACGTTACTTGTGAACAAAACCTTGGGCATATTAATATATTGCAAATCTATATATAGCCTCAACTTTGCTCTTAGACCATGCATAATTCCTGATATTTGTTTCTTTTCTCTGTACAATATTGCAAATCTATAGCCTCAACTTTGCTCGTAGACCATGCATAATTCCTGTCATGAATTTCAGAAATAATATCGGTGACGTGTTTGCTAATCCACTTCTTTTTTTCTTTTCTTTTTTTAATATATAAAACAATAACAAACAATAAAAAAATAAAAAAATAAAAAAATAAAAGGACTCAAAATATCTTTTATCTTTGTGTCACGTTAAAATACTTTTTCAACCAAAGAAAACACCTCTTAAAAAAAGTTATCATACAGACAAACACGCACCCATCGATGATCTTGTATATGTTTTCTATCTAGGCTTAAGTCCTAGTGGCCTACTCCGGCCGACACATGATTGCCTAATTTTCTGGAAATTGGGAATGGGTGATGCATTTCTTTTCACTGTATGTAGTCCTTCTTGAAGACATGTTCGTAGAGCCGTGCATGAATATAGATTTCTGTGTGCCATTGCCGTTCGAGGAAGGTTTTTTACTCACGTCTATATATAGTGACTTATGAGCACTGTCCACCGACAATTATTATAATATATTTTTTATTTTGCCCAAGTTGTCGGCATATGTGATCGAGAGAGCTTATAGAAAACTCTCATGCTTGAATAGGTGGCTAAGTAATTTAAAATTGATTTGGACAAGTGTGTTTCATATGGACTCTCTCACAATGTACTATATATCCAAATTACTAACGATTTGAAAAGCAAATAGTTGGAGATCAAAATTCAGTGTTTCGGGTAATTAATCAATAAATGGGCATTTCATTGTGCCTCTTGGCAAAATGTTTGAATCTAAAATATGTTACACATTATTAATTAACCACTATCTGACTGGCCTTTTTTATTGCACAAAATCAAGCATGCTTGATCCCATGATCGATCCAGTTTCCAATCTCTTCCTCTGATGAGAAAGATCAGACGAGTTTTATTCGTACAATTTACTTGGATTCTATGGTTCAAAACTTTGTAACAGTCTTACAATTAATGTCCAAACATCAATACGTATGGATAAAGTTTTTCTTTAAATTAATTTGGAATAATTTCCTTAAGTTCAATCTATTGAACTAACATGTACATACATGTCAATTTCTCCAACTTAATATATATATATATTCACTTTAAGAAAAGATAAAGTGAAGATAAGATTCTAATTCATATGATCGATGCAATGCATGTCATGATCATAATTCATAAATAATATAATTAGAATAAATTAATATATAATATAATATATTGAAAGGATCGATACATTATAAAATTGATGATTAACTTCATCGTACCCAAGAGCATGTAGGCAGCGACACCTGCCCCAAATAATTGAAAATCAGAGTATCTTTCAGAAGATCTCCTAGTGATAGATTGACACCTCCGAAGGAACTGATATGAGGGATGAGTCGAACATTGTGCGAGGAGGAACGTTGAATACTCGACACGTTGGCGTGGTCGCAGTACGTACTTTGCATTCCTCCCATGCATGATTTTGGACGTTGAAAGGATGCCATTTCCTAAAAATAAAGAGCAAAACAAAATCATACAAGTACGCTAAAAAGCCTGGTAGCGAGCAAGCTTTCTGGGATGGTAGCTACAGCATGCGATGGAGGAAAGTGGAAAAATGATGATGCAGACAATGACCAATTAAAACGTGTGGGATTCTCCTTCTTGGCCCTTACAAATTCAGGACAGCTAATCTTGTCATTTTGACACAGACCTTTTGGCCTGTATTCATGTGCTTCTTCTGGGACCGGATTTTCATCATGTTTTCTCGTCCGGATAAACGCTTCCTGGACGTGTAACACATGCTTGGGTTTACAACGTACATATACAACATGTTATGAGAGAACATTCCAAAGCATTGAAATATATATACACAAGAGAGAGAGATCTATAGAGAGTCTTTTGTTTAAATAACGTTAAATATTTAATTGAAATGGTAGGATATAGCGCATGAGTTTCATTGTTTTTTCTTTTTTGAACTCTCCAATTTCTTTGATTAACATTACTTTCATGCATGGCCACGGAAATCACAAAAATTAATAGGGGAAAATGATGTTATAATATTTCCTTGGTTTTTAATTATAGCATGAATATTATATTTGATGTTTCATTTCATTCACTTAATTGGTTGATTAATTAATAAAAGGGTGGTGAATATATATATAAGTGATCGAATGGAATTCGCGGGGCTCCGAGAAGAGTCTGGAAATGAATGGGTTAACAGGATATTAATTGACAAGTAAAAAAAATCCAGCCAGCCTTAAAGGCTGAGGTGGACCATCAGGATCTTGACAAGTTTTAAATCCAGCGAACCTGAATGGTGACAGTCTGCCTCTGAGGTGGGGTCCCCAGGCTCGGGAAAGTTCCGAGTGTGCCTTGATTCTTCCGTACGTATCAGAGACAGATGGGACCTGCAAAGAATCGAGCCCTAATTCGATCCGGAATATTGGTCACAGATCTTAAAAAGAATATCCACCACTGAGCTGGACGCCACTGCCCGCTCCTACCCTACCGTCCCCCCAGCCAAGGGCCCCAACCCTAGATTCCTCATTTTCTTTTTTTCTTTTTTCTAATAATAATAATAAAAAAAAATTTTATTTAATACAGAAAAAAGAAATGCAAGAATAGGGGGTTGTGGCCCTCCTTGTGGGTGCATATATAAATAAAGCTAAAAAATCGATAACGAACATATGACCGGACCCAATACCTGAATTGACAGTTTCTGAGACACAACCATGAATGAAAGACACCTATTGTAATTGCAGGAAGAGAGAGAATAGCACTATAGATGGTCGGACCAAAGCCACCGAAGAAGATCACCGCCACCATGATATTTGTCGTATCTGGATGTGCCCAGTGGTGGACGCATATATATATATATATATATATATATATATATATATATGACATTTGAAAATCTCCATGTTAAATCATCAGTTGTCCTAAAAACTTAAACTGATAGGAAGAGGTAAATTTAATCACTTAATCATTAATTAGATTAACATTTTTTCTCACATGTGGGATCAAACTCCCCTTTAATAGGTGAGGTCCAACATGTGGAATATTTAATTTAAATGGAGGGTGAATTGACAGAGTCAAGGTTCGATCCCAGGACTTTTGACTCTGATACCATGTTAAAATATTGATGATGCAGAAATGATAGCGGAAGCAATATAAAAAAATGAACACAAAGAACTTTACGGGTGGTTCGGTGTTAAACACCTACGTCCACCACTCGGAATACCCCTAAGGGTTACATTGTGCTCATTGACTTGATTTGTCTATAATACAAAAGTGATCCCTATTTATAGGGTAGTGTGTACCGTATATTCTAACACCCCATAAGTCAACAGGGACACTTGTTCTAGAGATTCAGTATTAGAGCAAGGGAAGAACAAATCTACCGATGAAGACCAAAAGAGGCGACGACGCGTGTAGCCCATATCATTATTTTGCAATAAAGTCAAAAACTTTAGAGTTCTATTTCTACACCCAAATCATACCGAAACATAACAAATTTTATATATATATATATATATATATATATAGTCATTCGTAACAATTAGTGTAAAAATTGCATAGTTTCACACAAAAAATGAGCCATTTGAGTTGAGGAAAAGTAAAGGTTCTGAATTATTTTTGTTAAGAACTTGCTTCAACCACGCTTTGATCTATACGTCTAGTTTTTGGACTTAAAAAGTTGTTTTAGTAATTAAGCCCAAATCATTTTGAAGAAAATGAATTTAACCAAACCGTTTTCATGCATGCATGGTTAAGGATTTTAATTTCTTCCTAAATAAGCATTTCGGCATACCCCTTTTTGTTTCATTTTCAGGTTATGAGTACTGTGAAGTCATAGAAAGTTGGGATGGGACATAAGAGTTTAGCAGAGTTCAACATTAGACTCTTATGAATCTTTAATATATATTGTCAAACGATTTAGAACTATTTTTGACTAAGTGTTTCCGCACGTATTCAATGACATTTCTCAATTAATGTTATTTTCTTATCATCCATTTATTTTTGAATTTAGTTAATTGCTTTGATAGACCTCTTGCAATAATGGTTTACTTCTCTGAAAAACTAAGATGATGAACCGTGTCATATAATCGGCGCCGATTATATGAATCAACATCCATGAGCGAAAATATTTCAATTGCTTCGACAATTTTTGCATAAAATGATGAGATTCCCCATACCCTGCGGGGAATATAAATATACCAATGAAACTCTATTCATTTTAAGGATCAAGAGAAACCGAAACAAATTATTAAAAAAAAAAAAAAAAAAAAAAAACCAAAGCAAACCAAACCAAAGAAAAAAACAAACATATGCATGACACAGGCGCGCCCGGCTTGGCCAGATGCTAATTATGCATAAAATCACTCTATCCAAACTATGCAATTAATATCTTCCTTCTTTGCATTTGAAACTCTTGCTTCTTCTTGTTTTTTTTTTTTTTTTTCCAAAGACGATGTTGTGTTTGTGGAGTTTGGCAATTGTTTAATAGTTTTCGAACTAGAGTACCACTAGTGGTGCTACAATTTTTACTATAAGTTTCTTACAAACTAACATGTCAGTTCAAGTAACTCTTATTACACTAGTCATTAAAATGTAAAATGCCATGCAATATTTTACATGAGTCTTATCTAATTTAGAAATTGATGGGACAATTCACATGGCACTTAATTATTACGTCAAGTCGCCAATTACTAAAATATGAACAATCATATACAAAAATTTATAAGAGATATGTAGACTGTTGTACCCTAAATATTTTCCATCAGAGTGAGAGGCTCAAAGGCCGGCCATAGGCCCTAGAGGAGGAAAGGAGACTGTTTTCTTTTGTGTTAATGCTACGTGTGTGATTGAGAAAGGATTCAAATGGAGATATCTGCTTTCAATGAAATTGCTTCTACAGGTAATTTTTAGCTCTAAAAGCTTCACGTTTGTCCCACGCCTCTCAAAGGCCGGCCATAGGCCCTAGAGGAGGAAAGGAGACTGTTTTCTTTTGTGTTAATGCTACGTGTGTGATTAAGAAAGGATTTTCTCTTACAGATGAAGATATCTGCTTTCAATGAAATTGCTTCTACAGGTAATTTTTAGCTCTAAAAGCTTCTCGTTTGTCCCATCCCCACCCCCACCCCCCCCTCCCCAAATCGTTTTCTTGCATTAAATTTTGTCAAACATAAGCCACAATGACTAAATCTAGAAGCAATCTTATGATGTAACATAAACAAAAACAAAAAAAATGTGGAGCATTTAGCAGTCAACGACAATTAATGATGCATGCCGACTTCATTGATCTTCGTTCTCGATCTTTCTAGCCTCGTACGTGTTTTATGCTAATTAAGTTACTATTAATATGCATGTCAAAGTCAATAGAAATCACTAGTTATATTTGAAGGACATTTTTATCCTCTTAAAAAGTGAAAAAATAAAAATATTCATCAAATATAACTAACTTAATATTCTCTAGTTTCATTGAACCGGAGAAGATTCTAGCTAATTCCTAGTTGTTTCTTGGTAATAAATTAATTAAGGATGCCCGTGTTGTCTTTTCAGTTACTTGTCCCAATTACAACAACAAATATCATTTTCACTCCTAGCTAGAAATGTCCATCTTTTTGAGGCAGGAAATTTCTAGTTCCTTTAACAATATGCAGTGTACAGATTTGTCCCTTTTCATCTCTCGTAAAATCAAGATCATGCACAAAGTTTATTTCACTTCGAAGAGATTCTCAATAAGGACATAAACCCCATATTAAGCATGCAAATGCACCAAACCATTGTAGGACCTCTTAAATGTACACCACCTAAATATACTCAACAACAAATAATTAGTCCACGTGTCGTGACAAATGCATATATATATATATATATATAGAGGAATGATAGGGACCCAACTTTTTTGCCCAACAAAAGTCCAACTTTTACCTTATTTATTTTTAAAAAATAAAATAAAATAAAAAATGGAAAAAATGTTTGAAGCAACCCTATCTATTTTTTGTCTTTCTTTTATTTGGTATTTTTTTAAAAATGAAAATTGGTATTTTTTTCATAATAATGTCATTTTTTTCAAGAAAATGTCATTATTATGAAGAAAAATACTATTTTTCATTTTTAAAAAAATATTAAATAAAAGAAAGGCAAAAAATAGATAGGGTTGCTTCAGACATTTTTTCCATTTTTTATTTTGTTTATTTTAGAAAAAAAATAAAAGGTAAAAGTTGGACTTTTGTTGGGCAAAAAAGTTGGGCCTTTAGCATTTCTCATATATATATATATATATATATATATATAAGATTTTGCTTAGTTACATTTAATAGTATACATGATATTATATCATTTAAATTTTTAAATAGCATAACAACATACACATCATGTCATCATGTGGTAATGTATACATCATCATTAAATGGATCCTCTAGAAAATCCTGCTCCAACTAAAAATGTTTAAATATGTTGGGGACTAGCTAGGACATAAAATTAGGTTAAATGGTATGCTATACTATGTTTTAGATGCAACATACGTATATTTTTGCGTGGAATACAATGAGACATGCCACTTGGCAAGGTAGATTAAACCCTAATTACTTGTACTCATGCCTATTGTACGAGGTTCTTTTATTTTATTTTAACCAAAATTGTAGGAGGTTTATTAATGCTTTTTAGACTGTATATAATGTTTTATTTTATTTTTTTATTTGAAAAGTGTTTTAATATGATATAAATGTGAAAGTGATTTTCAATATTTTTTGTTAATATTTTTGTTTTGAAAAGATAAAACCAAAGAAAAAAAAAAGAAAAAGTGTTATCAGACAACTGAATTTCCAAAACACAAGAGTGAGCTATGAATGAATTAAAAATGTTCTTGCATATCCCATGAAGATAATTTTGGATCAGAATGTTTTAGATTTTTTAAGATAATTTCATAAATTATAATAATATATATTTTTTGGTTGGAAATTATAATAAATTTTATTAGCTTATCATTAATCTGAAATAATAATTTTATGAAAAATCTAGAGTCTGATAGCCCACATACAAATTGATGTGCTTGGCATCCCAATAATTTTTCCTTTTCCTTTCCCAATTTGAAACGAAAAAAAAAAATGTAATTATTATGCATAGGATCGACATAATAGGAAAGTCAATCTGCCATTAATCTGGACTAGACTAGGGTGTTT
Source organism: Corylus avellana (assembly GCF_901000735.1). Classification (NCBI taxonomy): domain Eukaryota; kingdom Viridiplantae; phylum Streptophyta; class Magnoliopsida; order Fagales; family Betulaceae; genus Corylus; species Corylus avellana. The sequence goes on from NC_081546.1 coordinate 1,199,643, forward strand.
GTGTGTCATTGGACATGTGTGGTACTCATTAATGGAAAATCTTGAACAAATATGTGAGGAAATAAAAAGGACACCTGCTAGGCCACTCTTCTTCCATCTGTCATCCATATCTCATCTATTTCTTTTTCGAATCTACCCTTGAAGTTGAAGATCTAATGGTGAATTAGAACGAAAAAAAAAAATGATGAAGATGAATTCAATAAAAAGAGATCCATACTAAAAAAAAAAAAAAAATGATACAAATGATGATGTTGTTGTCCATCCAATGTACAATTATTAAATTTATAAGACGAGTAATGATATAAAGAGGACCAGAGTCTTCTCAGAATCATCTCAAATGCGATGTGGCATTTAAAATTATCATTTAATTTAAGATGATCATTATTGAATTTTAATCTATTGGTGATTTTAAACGCCACGTCATATTTATGATACTCTATGAGGACTTTAATCCTTCTTATATCATTACTTTTGTAAGACTCATCTATTATACATTTTCTTACCATAAATTTGCAGAAGTGTTAGATAAGTATAACTCAAAAATTCCTAGTAACTATATATATTTGTGAAAGCTAAATATTTCAGGTTTTGCCATCTTAATATATACTTAAATGAAATATAATGAATGAAGAAAAAAAAATTAAAAATTAAAATGGGATAAATATTGAGATGACAAAATATAATTTATTCACTTCAAAAATAACTTTTAGGATTCCCTTAAAAAACCTATAAATATCTTACTCCAAAATTACTTCCTTAGAGGATGAAAATTTGTCAGCATATATATATATTACATAGACAATCATCATGGTGCTACAAAATAAGGAGCATAATGGGAGTAGGTATGATCAACTAATAGAGGATGCAAAATTGATTTTGAATTCTCTATCTAATTGGAAACCTAACCATGTACGATGGAATATAAATGATGTAACACATCTATTAGCAAGGTTAGCTACTAGAAGTGTCATAAATCAAATTTGGAGGGATAAGATACCCGATTGTATCTGTGATATTGTTCAAGCAGAGCAAATTGCTTTAGCTTGATTTTGATTAATGAAGAAGTGAATTTTATTCCAAAAAAAAAAATTGTCATGCAACATATATATATTACACCCCATCCCACTCGGTTGAATTGACATTGTCTATCAATTTTGTTTTTTTTTAGACATGTCTACACAATGAGTGAGGAGGGGATGTCTATCGGTTCTTAAATCAACCATTGTTAAATATATATATTCAAAGATTGATGGGTACTATCACGTTAACTCAATGTAACAGGAATGATATTTATATATCATTACTCATACCATTATCAATCCATTACTCTTAGATAAGCTCTCGTGGAAAAAAAAGAAAAAGAAAAAAAGATTAATAATGTCACGTACGTTAGCATATTAGAATAGTGTGAGATTTAATTATGGCATATACTATATAGTATTGCTCTAAGGATAAATATGTCTCATGGTCTCTTGTGGCTAACCGCTAATAGAATGAGTATGAGTTTTGTAGAGTAAGAATCGAACATTACAATTAGTTGTTTATGTAATTAATTAGTGTGAAAAGGTAAATAGGTTTTTTTGTACGGACATGTTAAAAAAAAAAAAAGTTTTCATTTGCTCATAAAGGTGTTCACCTAGCCAGAGTAGGTGGAGGGCCCACCTCCCAATCCAATTTCACCATACATACGTAGGACAAATCTTGGGGGTATTTGGCCATGTCTGTCTCTTACCTTCTATATAAACGTCCTCGTTCTCCCTCTCCGAGTGACTCAAAGATAACCAGATCATCATCATATTCTGCACTTAGTGAGACGAGTTAACTCATCTGGCTTATTGCTCATATAGAGAGAGAGAGAGATGGGTGGAGTTTTTCTCTATGTTTTCATCTTTCTCCTTACTCTAATACTCACATATACTTTTCTAGGAAGGGGCAAGAAAGAACCCCAGAAAAGAGCTACCCTTCCACCTGGTTCAATGGGTTGGCCTTACGTAGGAGAGACTCTTCAACTCTACTCCCAAGACCCAAGTGTTTTCTTTGCAGCCAAACAGAAAAGGTCTCTTTTTTTTTTTTATTATTATTATTTTATAAAAAATATAGATATATTTTTTTAAACAAAAGTCTGAGTTTAAACGTGGTGGAGATGATGGTGTTTCAGGTATGGAGAAATTTTCAAGACCCATATTCTTGGCTGCCCGTGTGTCATGCTGGCTAGCCCCGAGGCGTCACGGTTTGTGTTGGTGACACAGGCTCACTTGTTCAAACCCACCTACCCGAAAAGCAAAGAGCGCCTGATTGGACCGTCAGCGCTGTTTTTTCACCAAGGGGAATACCATACTCGTCTCAGAAAACTTGTTCAAGGATCCTTGTCCCTTGAGGCTCTCCGTAACTTGGTGAAGGGAATCGACGCCATTGCAGCATCTACCTTTGACTCATGGGGAGGCGGCCATGTCGTCAACACTTTCCATGAACTGAAAAAGGTTATTAATTAAGTCCATTAATTAACTTCAATGTTTTGTATATATAATTTAATAATTTTTAATTTATATTTTAACCGTTTGAAACCCATTGCAGCTTTCTTTTGAGGTTGGTATACTTGCAATTTTTGGCCATTTGGACGCCCGCTACAGCGAGGAGCTAAAGAAAAATTACTCTTTAGTCGACAATGGCTACAATTCCTTTCCCACGAACATTCCAGGAACTCCCTACAAAATGGCGCTACTGGTAAGAAAAATGGTAAAAATATTCGGGTCCCCTGTTATTAGGCCGTCAGAGAAAATTCCGACAATTTTAAGAGACAGGGAGGTTGTTGGGTCCTGACAAGTGGGTCAATTGTATTTTTTAAATTGCTTGAGACAGGTGGACTCAGCTGCCCTCTCTCTCTCTCTCTATCTCTCTCTTAAGCTTCTAAAATTTCACATGAAAAAATTCAGACAGCCGTATAACAGAGAGAATCCTTTACCCAGCATTTGCAAGGTGACATTCCAATTGAGTACTGTCTTCTGATCTCATATATTCTCTGTTTTGTTGGGTACTCTGCAGGCAAGAAAAAGGCTCACTATGATTCTGAGTGCTATTATTTGTGAGAGGAAGGAGAAGAAATTAGAAGACAAAGATCTTTTGGGTTGTCTATTGAACTCCAAAGACGGAAGGGGAGACACCTTAAGCGAAGATCAAATCGCAGACAACATTATTGGAGTGCTGTTTGCAGCTCAAGATACTACAGCTAGTGTCATGACATGGATTGTCAAGTACCTCCATGATAACCCGAAACTTCTAGAGCTTGTAAAGGTATATATGATAATCAATAAGCATCTAATTTATTTATGAAAATGCCCTCTTTTCTTTTCTTTTCTTTTCTTTTTCTTTTTCTTTTTCTTTTTAATTTATTTATTTATGAAAATGCCCTCTTTGCAGGCTGAACAGAAGGCTGTTCGTAAATCAAATGATGATGAAGGTAATCAGCCATTGAGCTGGAGTCAGACAAGAAACATGCCAACAAGTTACAAGGTATGCAGTGGAGTTTAATCCCCCGTTGTTCTAAAAGTTCAAGTATAAAATATCCGGTGGTGAATATTAATGAGACATGGTTTGAATTCAGAACATTTACTTTGATGTCAAAAAGCATAATAAGAAAAGGTGAATTCAATCATTTAATTATATTATAAAAGTTTATTGCTTGCATTAAAATTTTTATATCTATTCTGTTATTCAGGTAGTACTGGAAAGCTTGAGAATGGCAAGCATTATATCTTTCACCTTCAGAGAAGCAGTGGCTGATGTGGAATATAAAGGTAAGAGAAGTAGCTAAAACTATGTATGAAACTAAAGAACAAAATAAAAGAAAAGAGCCAATGGAAATGCAATTCAGATGGGGTGGTCAATATCGTACTTCACTGGCCCGGCCTGAAAGTGAACTTTGGAAGAATAAACAAACGAAAGATCATCTCTTACCTTTTTTTATTATTATTATTATTTTTTATGGTCAATGATCGAGAGATTATAGGCCCTGAAAGTGAACTTTGAAAGAAAAATAAAATAATAATTTTTTACGTTTTTAAGATTACAGGAACTTTGTCAAACCAAGTACGAAGAAAACTTTGTTCTTCTAGAATAGTGAATGACTGACACCAGAATATGTCACAGGGTACCTAATCCCAAAAGGTTGGAAAGTGATGCCTTTGTTCAGGAACATTCACCACAACCCGGACTTCTTCTCTGATCCTCAAAGATTTGATCCTTCAAGATTTGAGGTATAGTACTAATGCCGCGCGTTATAAGGTTGCTCTCTCTCGTTTGTTGTCTAGATTGCTAGAGATCCTGATCCCGACATAAGGCAAAAGCTGCTTAAGTTTCAAGATGGATTAGTCACTTGATGTTTTTTGTTCATTGTTTTTCTAGGTTGCCCCGAAGCCCAATACATTTATGCCTTTCGGCAGTGGAGTGCATGCCTGCCCCGGAAATGAGCTCGCAAAACTGGAGGTGCTGATTATGATCCACCATTTGGTCACCAAATTCAGGTATTGTTACAAAGGGAAAAGTACATAAATTAAAATAATAAACAGATAGGCTTGCTTATATGATCCCCTCCAACATGCACTAAATAATCCTAACGAACGTTTCAAAGATACGAACATTTATGATTTTTTAATCTAATCCATAAGTATGGCGTAAGAGCCACGCTGTATTGAATCAGAATCTCCTACAATTTGAGTGTCTAAAATGCAGTGTAATTTCAGAACAACTCACAAAGTAGGAGACTATAAAGCCCATGTGTCCCGAACAAATTGCTCTAAAGCAAATGTAATAAAGAAATACGATAGTGGTCGAAGATATTTGGTCAACTTGATTGGATCTTGATGAGTGGTTAACATACAGAATTATCTGATAAGGGCATTTTGTTGGCTATTTGCAGGTGGGAACTGGTGGAATCCCAAAGTGGGATTCAGAATTCCCCATTCCCAGTGCCCATGCATGGACTCCCAGCCAGATTTTGGAAAGAATCTACCAGCTAGATGCCACCTCCTTTCCAAATTAACCTTTTTTTTTTTCATTCATACTTTTACTGTCTATTTTTTGCTTTCATTTTTGCTCTCCCTGGCCCATTCCCCCCAATCTCATGTGGGAATGTTAAGATGCTTCCTTTTCCCTGAATCGCGTCTTGTTCTCATTGTCAATGAAGAAATTTTCCTATCACCCTCATATCTTGGAACAGTATGCATTTTGTACTTCCAAAACTTATTACATCATAGCTAAAAGAGTTATAATAGGGCAAAAGGTAACGGCCCAAAATAATAATCTATATATGAACAAAGTTTCTCTCAAATTTGGTTTGAGAAAATTTTTTCAACTTAAACTATTAAACTGACACATATTTAAAAAAAAAAAAAACTATATGAACATGCATTTTCAAATGCACTATTAAAAATGAATGTGATTCTAATTGGGTTTGAAACATTTCTTTTAACTCAATCTACTAAATTGACGCGTATTCAAAGTGCGTATGATTTGCACATGATATGTGTTAGAGGCTACCAAAAAGCCACGTGTTGCTACAGTGATTGACCAATTAAAAGTTGGACAATAGGCCAGGCTGGAGGATAGCCTTTAATTATACAAAGGTGTCTTTCTCATGGGACTTACATGTGGCTACTAGAACGAGATAGCCTTAAAGCTGCTTTACTTTCTCCACTGCTCATGTTTATGATATTTTGTTTCAAATGACCCACTGTTTAAATCGGTCTAATTGATCAGGGTACTTGAGCCTTGAAAAAGGATCGCAAATAACATTATGGGCATAGATTAAAAGCAACTTCTACAATTTTTCCTACCTTTTGACAAGTTAAGCTTGATCTTAGAATGCCCAGATGCATTCCTTCACTTTATCTATTTCTAAATTCAAATGGAAAAATTTTGCTTCAGTCAGATCATCTTTAAGAATAATATATAGGATGATCACTGAAATTATAATTTATACTTGAGAGATAACCCATGGATCAAATCATCAAGAAGCCACATCTGCTTCAATTTAACTTTTAACATAAATACATTACATAATGTATAGTAGAAAATGAATCAACATTTAATGGTATTAAACAAATAACAAATGAGCACCAGTAATATACAACATTACAACTTGAATAGCACATTGATAGATTTCAGAATGTTCTATAACACTTGATTATGTCTGCCTCCAGTCGAAGTTCCCCGTCATTAATTATCCTAGAGGTGCAAGGACTAGAATCATAATCAGATCAGTTTAAGCACCTTAGGATGAAGGATATGTGTACTTAAGAATGGCTGCATCAATCCTCTCTTTGTCTCTGGTTGGGAATGCTTCCAACAGGACCCCATCTTTATAGAAGTGGAAGAGAGGCACTGTCTGCATCAGTTCATGTCCATTTTTACCATCAATGGATTAGGGAAAGGTTATAAGTCAATCATGGTAGGCCATGATACATGATAGAAAAAATTATATTAAATTGCATTTGAATTAGGATCCTTAGAACACCCATCCTACATTTAAACCTGAGAATAGCATAGGCCACAGAAAGTTAAGAACTACCAGATTTTTGGAGAAAACCATGTTCTAAATTGGTGATCTCTGCATCAAGTTCTGAAAATTCACTCAACTTTAAAATAAGATTGGACTGAAAATTTATTACCAAGAAATTACCTTGATTCTAAGTCGTTCAGCAACCTCAGATTGTTCATCATACTCATCAATTACCTGCAATAAATAGTATTACAAGTTCTTATTCAGAGTTGATAAAAGATAATTACCGTGCTAAATTTGATGATCGAGATTAGCCAAGACAAGTTCAACTAGTATAATGCTCACATTGTGCTTTAAGAAGATTACTGCAGCATCTTGATCGCCAGATCCCCTGCATAATTTTGCAAACCCTTGCTCTATGTATTTGCAGCTTCCACAAGAAGTGCGATAAAAATCTACCACAACTAAAGAATCTGTTTCTTTGGCCTTTTCAAGAAGTTTGGAGAATTCCTCATCGGTCTTAAATTCTCTAACACATTCAACAGGACAGAGATCTTCATCTTCATCAGACAATTCTCCCTGATTCTCATCAGCCACTCTGATTCTTTCAGCTCGGAAAGTGTCCAAATTTCTAATGGTAGAAGGGACTTTTGCCCTAAGAAGACATAATCTAACATGACTTCTCTCATGAAGAAAGCTGGGAACTATACAGGGAACTCTAGAATCAAGCTGTCCATTTGGGTTCTTTCCAAAATCAAAATATGCCTTGCAATTAAGAATATTCTGCTTTTGCATGACAGCATAGAGCAAACTCCAAATAGCAATCTATATGCCAATTAAACTGAAGATCTTTACAAGATAAATCTTCGAAATAGGTCAGCTAGTGCAAATATAGATGCTTCAATAGATCTTCAATCCAATCCTTATTTTTACTTTAATCCATTGCCTGTATAATGTGAAAGAAGATAAGCATCAGAATAAGAGACAAATCTCATGAACATTATAGCATTTTCCTACTTCAAAATTAGGGTAAACTACAAATTACCTCCATGTCTTTTAGAAACCGTCACTAAATCTGCCTGTGGTTCAGAGCGAAATGAAATGATCATATTTTCCATTTCAATTGATGGAATCTTCCGTGTGATTCATACATGTTCAAATACAAAATTTAGCCATCAATTGGCCTTTGATGGGACTAAAAGTTTTATGGAAAAGACAAGAGAACAACTTTGTTCCTAAACTTGGAGGCATAACAGCAGCTCTGTTCTTACTCATTCAGAGATCAACAAAGGGCTAAATTTTGTGTTTCATGCAATACGTGCATGTTACATGAAAAAATCCAATCAATTGGGATTGAAAATATGACAATTCCTTCAACTACAGAACACAAGGAGATTCAGCGACAATTTCCAAAAGACAAGGAATTTGTAATGAGGGCTGCTAGGTGTCCCAAAATCCTTCCCAAATGATGTGGAAAGCACTATTTTGGGAAGGAGAGGGAGACAGAGGAGAGAGAATGAGAATTTTTTAAGGAAAAAAATGCTTGCCACATCATTTGGGAAGCATTTTGAGAAGAATCCCTTGGGATGTCTAGCATTATCCATTTGTAATTATTATCCCTAACCATAAGGAGGCAAATTATACCTAACTTCACCCTAGAAATTATACAGCATTTGTAAACAAAGACAAAGGAATTCGGACTATTCTAGGGTGTTCACTGAATTTAGAAGGTCTTCGTCAATGGAGCAAAAAACAATATGACAATGCAGTCTATAAATATGGATGTTTCTATAATATTCATGTGACCACTGAATCCAAATGAACTCTCGCAGCTAGCAAAGATGGACTACCAAATCTCACAAATCGTTATAAAAAATTGGCAAAAATCTGCCCTTTTTTTTCCTTTTCTCTACTGCAGCCCCCAAAAAGCATTGGATGCAAGAAAACATATAAAGAGAATGGTAGATTTTGGTGGACAATCCTGCATATCTTCACTTCAAATAAAAGAAGGAAAATAAAATTTCCGTGAACCATAAAAATTTTGGATCATATCCAACCACTTCAAATTATATAATTGCTCACTTTACTCACTCCAGAAGCTTTTGATCATATCCAACAACTAAAAAGATTGGAACTTTGTGGGTGACAAACACAAACCCAGTAATCATTCTCAATTCCCAGAAAGCCTGGCCAAGGACACATACATTCCCATTCACTTTCAACAAGCATTTTTCAAAGTAGCAAGAATAACCACCATACTTTCAAGCTGCCATAGATACCCAGACGGTTTTTATGTGTGCATAATCAGAATCAGAACTGCAAGATAGCATTCGTAGAGGGGTTCTGTGGTGCTTACCTCTGGCAGTTGGGGAAGCGCGCGCTTTGCAATAGGTGCTGAAGAAGCCTCCAATGAGAGGACACAGTACCACCATATCCTGACCACATACCATCTAGTTGCTTTTCTATTTCTACTTAGACTTTTCCATCGGTGTACTTGACTTGGTACTGTTCAATCAATTACTGCTACATCTTCTACAGTTTTTAGACTATTCTGAATTTAATTATTTTTTAAAATATTAAGTCACTGTTGGATTTGTTACTTCAACTTTTTTAATATTAAGTTTCTTAACATTTAATGCATCAACCATTAAATTATAATTTATGTAACACTTATTTGCATAAAATGTGAATTAGGACGAAAATTGTTTTGAAAGTTGTTGTACTCAAATATTTTTTTGTTATTTTCAGATAAACAAATTTTATTGCTAATGCTAAAGCTAAAAAAAAAAAAAAAATAGAAGAGACTATATTTCCCCATTTAACTACTACTCTATTTGTGATCTACCCCAATCTACCTTTGGGATTGATATGTCCTCCCTCTGGGATCTAAAATGACAAAAATACCTTCAATCTACCATTTTCTCAACTCTAGCTTCTTCTTTCTTTCTTTTTTTTAAATTTTTTTTCCTGAATTTTGTTGTCTTTTTTATATTTTTGTTTTTATATTTGCAAAAATTAAAATATTTAGAAGATATTGCAAATAATATGGTAGTTACTAGTTAGACAGAAATCAATATAATTTTCTTAAAAAAAAAAAAAAAAACTAGAAGAAAAGTGGATACATAGCCGCTTGTTTTGGGCCAGAGATATACAAATTCTTAATTTGGAGTTGACACTTTTTGATCCAAGATTCAGGATGACTGAGCAAGACAAACTCTAGCCCATTTCATAATGATGTTATGGGCTGGGCTGGGCTGGTCCTGATACCAAAATCAGCTAACAAACCACGTACTACACAACCCAAGTTGACGAACAAAGTATACAAGAGCCAACAAAATAAAAACATAAATTATTTGACTAGAATATGTTTCATCAGTTATTGTTTAGTAGCAAATTTCTTATAATTAATAGATAAATGAAAAACCTTAACTACATCATGGGCAAGTCAAAATCATATTGTGGCCAAAAGAAATATTTAAGAAAGAGGAAATAAAAAGTTTTTTTGTTTTTTAGTAAAATAACGGTAAGAAAAACAAAAATATTATCATATATTTAAGATAACATTTTTGGTTGCCTTGATTTAGGGATCACTTAAAGAGTGTGTTGTAATAAGGAGCATTTTAGAAATTTATTCTTTACTTAAAAAAAAAAAAAAAATTGAAAAATCTGTTGCTAATATTCTATTGGGAAATGTTAGGTGTTTTTCTAGTGTTTTTCTGGTATCCTCCTAACTGTGATGTAACTTTTAAAATTTTCGTTAAATTTAAAATTATCATTATTAACTTTTAATCTATTGATGATTTTAAAAATTATATCACAGTTGAAAGAATACGAGAAAAACACTAAAAGAACATCTAGCATTTTCCTATTCTAAACCACACAAATTTACTTGAGAGAAATCAAAACATAAAGATTAATTAATTTGACAAATTAAATAAAATAAAAGGCGAATTACACTACATTTGGCACTTAACAAAAGCTACACGTCATCTCATCTCCTAAAACTACCATAAAAATCTGGTTGGAAAGCGTGCCGAATCCTTCATCAATGCGTCAGCTCAACCAACTCCTCACCCTCATTCACACGGCAATAAAACGCCGTAGTACTGATCGTTACAAATCTCATCACATGGTTTCCGAGTCAAGAAGAATTACACGTCCCGAAGAGCGAGCTAGCGAGAGACTAAGCTATGGCGGATTCCACCAACCAGCTCAAGTCCGACGCCTTGCTGGAGCAGATGAAGCAACACCTGGCCTCCGATGCCGGCAAGGAGCTCACCAAGAAGATCAACCTCGTCTATCAGTTCAACATCGCTCCTAAGGTACACCATTTCTCGCTCACTCGCAATTTTACGTGTATTCTCTCATAGACACCCAATCTGATCCAGGCTGACTTTTGAATTGTAGAAAATCGGATTCGATGAGGTAATCTACACCGTTGATCTGAAGAAGGGGGAGGTCTGCAAAGGTTAGGGCCTCAGGCTTCTAATTTTCTCATCTTGCTTCGTTTTTGTTCTAATTCTATTCATTTAGTAATAGAAATTATCGATTCATTACCAAATTGTGACGAGTACGGATCGCATTGAAACTTGAATCACTTTCCTGTGTAATTAGTTGTTGTAATTGCTCCAAATTCAGTAGTTAGCGGGCAAATTCAAATGTTATGCGTCTAAGAAAGAACGGAATTGTTGAATTTCTAAGGTGTTTGACCTTTTTTGTCGCTATGATGGTTCGTAAAATAGCTGGAGGATTCGAGGTTAGGAATCGAATGCTGTAGTTGTTTAAGTATGTATTGCATTCTACTCTGATTTGCACACAATCTGTCATGGAACCTCGTTGGTTTAATTGGGAAATTTTCTGTACCTTAGTCCATAGAGTGGAGGCTATTGAGAGGGTGTGCGAACTCTGTAATCTTCATATTTGATAGTGGATTTCTTATTGTTGTGCTCATTGTTAAAGTATTAGTCAAATGACCTTTTCTATCTGTTTAAGCTTTTGGAATAATTATTGATTTAATATAGTATAAGAGCACAAGTCTTGAGTCAGACAATTTACCTTAGTTTTAGTTAAATATTTCACATGTTGAAGCATATAAATTTTGGTGTTTTTGTATTTTTTAATGTTTTCTCAATTTTATTTTGTTTAAGATGCTAAGCAAAAAAATAATTATTAATCGTTGGTGTCATTTTTGCTCATTATTTGCCCGCAAACCGTATATTGAACAGTAATTCATAAAAAATGTGTGCATATTTCATTTTGTTAGAACAATTCAAAAATCATGTAAATACTATGCTTTTGGGTTATATGTCGTTCCGTCTTTGAAGTTTTGTTGAATTATAGGGCCATACGAGGGAGGAAAGCCCGATGCCACGTTTTCCTTCAAGGATGAGGATTTTGTTAAGGTTGCCTTGGGGAAGATGAATCCTCAAATTGCTTTCATGAGGTGCAATCTTGCTGCTGCATTCTAAATATATTTGCTATCACTTCCCCATCGTTTTTGTTTACATGTTGACATTCTTTTTGTGATATCTAATGAGTGCAGGGGTGCTATGAAGATTAAGGGCAGTCTGAGTGCAGCACAGAAATTCACTCCTGACATTTTCCCGAAGCCTTCAAAGATGTGAGCTGATATGTTGGGGGGTTAATTACATTAGGCTTCCATCCATTATCTCTATGAAACGGTAGAGCTTTAGACTGAAGTATTTTATCAATATCTGTCTTCAATATATTGCATAATCTTTCTTGTGTAGCAGTAGCATGGTGTGAATCAGGAAGCTTTTCATTCCTGGTGGACCTTGAAATATAAAGATGCAAAATCTTCTTTGCCGGCCAATTTGGACGTGCTTGTTTCTTAAATTCAATCTATGTGTGAATTGTTGATTTGTCTTCTCTGATGCATAATCAGCAATGGGGTTTTATAAGTTTCAATCATTTCACCCCAAAATAACTTATTGTGCGATTCATGGTTTTGTCAAGTTCACCATCGGATTAGATTCCCATTTCTGCCTGGCATGATTGCTAGTTATTGTGCGATTCATAGTTTTTTTTTTTTTTTCTTCAGACCCTATATATCCGCTTGCACTGTCTTTCTGAATAAAGTGTATTGCACTCGTTAATGCCCTTTTGGGATTTTAACTTTTTCAAGTTGTCAACTACCTAAATGTTACCTGTGCCAGGCCACCTTAATTAGGGATTCTGCAGAAATCTCTAATGTTGTACGTGCAGGTGTCACATGTATAGTTATACACGTGCGCACACTGGTGGTCGCCATGTGTTTGAGAGGAATCCTTACCTTGCTTTCTTGGTCTAGAGGTTGGAAGTGAATTAGGCTCATTTGCTAATGTTTTTTACTACTGCGTAAAAGTATAATATATATAAAAGGTAAGTGATATATAATATATCATATCTATTATCTGATGATAACTATTAACTGATAAGTGATGCTGTGAGTTTGTGATATATTCGTTTTTAACATTTTTACTTTAGGTTGTAAACGCTCCTAAATCTATTTTACTTTAGCGTTTATATATATATATATATTTTGTTTAGGTTTGTAGTAGTAAATATTTAGTGTTTAATATCATAAGGATGAGATTTGTAGTAGATATATATGTAGATGGAGTTGCTTAATCTCATGTATTATGACAGCTTTTAAAATGAATTTTTAGGGCATTTTTAAAATATATTATTATTATTATTATTATTTTGTTTTAAAGGACTTTTAAAATATATTATGAAAGCTTTTGAACAACCACAACAAAGCCTAGCTTATTGGACCAAAAAAACTCTAATTGTTTTTTTAAAAGGGCAAAAGGCTAAATTAAGCCCAAAAAGTAGGCTTAGTACCCAAAATAGGTCCAAAATGTACAAATTTTTAAAAACCCGGTTACCGGTCCAAATTATCGAGTGCCAACCGGTAACTGAGGAGTTATTACATAATCGGGTAACTGATAGCCGGTTTTCTAAATTCAACAATCGGGTACTCTTGTTTCGGTTAGCGATTTTAGCCAATAATTGGTAATCGGAATTGAGTTAACACCACTACTATGAATGGTTGGACAAGACGCGATATTGATGAATGCCGGGTGAAGAGCCGGTGGAGCTCGGCTGTAGATTTGCCGTGAAGGACCTAGATAGAGCCATGGAAGGCGACTGGGAAGCTCCTGTGAAAGGCTAGAGGAGGTGGTGGCGCTGGGCCATGGAAGGCCGGAGGTGGTGTGGCAAGGTTGTGAGTGGGAACGATAGTTGGTGGCTGACGATGTTCTCCCCGGTAGTGGCAAAGGCTGGAAGCGGCAGTGGTTAGAATTGGGAAGCAGCGGTTGGTGTTGCAAAATTGTTCCTTTTTTATTTTTTATTTTTTTCTCAATAAACTAAACAATAAATTGAAGAAGAAAGAAAAAAGAAAGAAATACACAAGACCATTGGATCGTACTGGCGTTAGCCTATTGGCTATTGCTATGATACCATGAACAAATTTATAATTAAATAAAATAAAATAAAATAAAAAAGATAAAAAGCGAAAATAATACAATTACACAAAATTTCACGTGGTTCAGTCAATGACTTACGTTTACGATTATATTCTTATTCCGTGTTATCGTTTATAATATAAAATACTCTATTTATTTATAGAGTTTACACATATATATAATCTTAATCAAATTTCATAATTTAAGGTGATCAAATCATTAACATATTCTTAAAATTAAGATAATTTAATTTTCATCAAATTTTTAACTTTAAAATCATTCAAATATACTTTAACATTCTATCTTTCTAAGCATTCTTTTGACCCCCAAAGACATTTGACATTTGGAAAAGCTCTTACCGCAAATTGAGGTGACATAAAATGTGAAAGCATATATATCTTTCGCGGCGACCTCAAATAGATGACTTCGGCCATTTGTGGCTTAAAATAGACGCCATATTGTCGTTTCATTTTCATTCTCATTCATTTTATCTTATTGTGGGATTTCACTATTGTTGAGGATAAGGTCAAGATAAAATAGACAGTGGATTATCCACTTATTAGGTTTCTCATTTGTTCTTCCATTTATTTCCATTTATGGAAGAAATAAAATAATTAAATAGACTGTGAGTGATATACTCCACTATCTCATTTGTTCCTTACGAAAGAAGTAAAAAAAAATGTTTAGCTTCATTATTCTACGCACTTTATTCATCTATGTACCATTGAATATGTAAGACGAGATATATAGAAAATGACACTAAATACATTTTATAAATAAAAGTATAAAGTTCATTTAATCACTTTAAACTACTATTTTAATAATAGTTTACCCTTCAAACTATCAAAATAATGACAATGTACCCCAAATTTTAACAAAATGACGAAATTACCCTTACTAAAATAAAAACAAAAATACCAAAATTTATTTTTTTTTTTCAAAATTGTAAGCGTATTTTTGTCTTATTGAAAATTTTATAGGGGTAATTTCATAATTTTGCTACTATTGAGGAGTACGTTATCGTTTTTGGTAGTTTGAGAGGTAAATTATCGTAATTAATAGTATGGAGGATAAATTGCCATTTGAGTGGTAGTTTGAGTGGGTTAATTAAGGGGAGGTGAGAATGTGACATAGCATTTAGGCATTCTGAGCTGGCTATAGTGATAGAGAAATAAATGGAACAAAAAAATACACTGATTTTTTTTTTTTTTTTGTAAGTAGAAAATAGACACTATTATTTGGTAAAAGAAATGAATAAAAAATAGCAAGAGTGTTTTTATTTTTTATTTTTTATTTTATTTTTTTGTTTGTTAATTTTTTTAATCAGTGAACAGGAAATAAAAGACCCAAAAAAAAAAAAAGTCGTTAACAAACGCGGCCTAGTCTCCTTTTGGTTTTTCCTTCGTCAATGCATCTCTCATTCCGTGTATTTTACGCTTAGATTTTTCTCCTACTTTCTTGACTGTCTTGATCGTTTTCCCATTTGATTTTTCTTGACCGTCCATTTTCTTCCGAATATTTGACAATCTATTTTCTTTCTTTTACGTCTAGAGTGTCACACACGCACGGTGCGAAACTTCGAACCAGACAACGATGCCTATAAAGGGAGACAGAAGTACCCAGTCCCAAAACCATCAACGCCATGAAGCTTCTAACAGGGCTCTGCTTCCTCGGCTTCTTCATTTCTCTCTCACCCTCCATGGTGGCCCCGGCCATACTATTTCAGGCATGGCTCGCAACCCATTACTCTCTCTCTCTCTCTCTCTCTCGTATATGCATAATGGAACTAATTGTTCAAGATGATGATGATATGACAGGGGTTCAATTGGGAATCAAGCAGTAAAGGTGGATGGTACAACATACTGAAGGGCTCTGTTCCTGATCTCGCTAATGCCGGAATCACTCATGTCTGGCTTCCTCCCGCTTCTCAATCTGCTGCTGACCAGGGTATTTCTAATTTCTTGTTCCGCAGGCGAATTTCGTATTCAATCACATATTTTATAACAAGTTACCCATGATGGCAGTTTTCTCTATCTGTTTTTTAGCTAGATCTTGAGTTAGTTCCGGCAATTGCTCCCCAGGGTATCTCTAATTCCATGTTCTTCTGCATGCTTATTTTGTATTCTCTTTACTCCTGGACTATTCATCTATTTTACTCTCATATGTCTAAAAAATGACATTTTACTCCCACAAAATATTTGACATTGACAAAAAAACTCATGTTTACATTTTGCCCTTGAAGTAATTTATATTTTACACTTTATTCCCGATTTTACACTTTACCCCCCACCTCCCAAGCCTTGATATTTTGTGGGGGTAAATAATAAACATAAATTACTTTAGGGGTAAAGTCTAAACATCGGGAGTTTTGTGTTAAGGTTTGAAACTTTCGGAGATCTTATGTCACTTTTTAAATATTGAGAGTAAAATTGCAAATTCATAGATACTTTAGGGGGTAAAAGTTATTTTTCCCTATTATATAACATCTGAACCATGATCTAGTTTTCGAGCTACTATATGGATCTAACATCATAACGTGAATCTAAAATGAAACCATTACGAAATTAACTGATTGGAATTGATGGATTGACTTGTTTAATTAAATTGATAGGATTAAGGTTGACCTATATAGGCTTATACATATGGTTCAACATGACTCGAATATGACATTTAATGTGGTCAATTTTTTACATGACCCGTTAACTCGACTTGAACTCAACATGAAATTAGTAGATTAGTGTTGAGGAGTTTGACTTATTTAACTAAATGTGCTAGGTTAGGGTGATCGATATATTCTTATATCAATGCCTCAATGCAATATAAACCCAACATGCGAACACGAATTACAACCCCTATTTTGAGTAGGTCTTCCAAATTCGACTTGGCCGGATGTGTTAATTATGTTTTAATATACTTTTTGTTCCATGATACTCTACTGGAATGAAGTCGATCGAGGGTCAATTTGAGTCGATACATGAAGAAAGTGTTGATAAATAATTAAATTTATTATTTTCTGTTAAGCTTTTAAGACAATCGGTGATTTAAGGTCAATGTATGTCTCTCCTTGTTTTATTCCAGGATACTTGCCTGGAAGGCTATATGATCTGGATGCCTCAAAATATGGTTCAAAGGATGAACTGAAATCACTGATTGCCGCTCTCCATGAGAAGGGAATTAAAGTTGTTGCTGACATAGTGATAAACCACAGAACTGCTGAGAAGAAAGATGGGAGAGGAATTTGGAGCATCTTTGAAGGTGGAACTTCGGATGGAAAACTCGACTGGGGGCCCTCCTTCATTTGCAGGGATGACACTACCTACTCTGATGGCACTGGGAATCTTGACAGCGGAGAGGCCTATGAACCTGCGCCTGACATTGATCATCTTAATCTACAGGTACAAAAAGAGTTGTCTGAATGGATGAATTGGCTGAAGACTGAGATTGGATTTGATGGGTGGCGATTTGATTTTGTGAAGGGGTACGCCCCAAGTATTACAAAAATTTATATGGAACAAACTAAGCCAGATTTTGCAGTTGGGGAGAAATGGGATTCTCTTAATTTGACAGATGGTAATGGACACCGTGGTGCTCTAGCTGATTGGGTACAAGCTGCTGGTGGTGCTGTAAATGCATTTGATTTCACAACCAAAGGGATTCTTCAAGCAGCTGTGAACGGAGAGCTCTGGCGATTAAAAGACTCTAATGGAAAGCCACCAGGGTTGATTGGAATTAAGCCAGAAAATGCAGTGACATTTATTGACAATCATGACACTGGGTCTACTCAAAAGATTTGGCCATTCCCCTCCGATAAAGTCATGCAAGGATATGCTTACATTCTCACCCATCCTGGGACCCCAAACATAGTACGTAATTTCTGTCCTCCATCTTATTTGTTTACATAGTTTTAATTATGATCCTAACTGCCTCACGTGGCTTAACTGCAATCTTAATCATTCAGCATTAGAATTGCCACCACATCTTTATGTACAATCTTAACCATGTGTATATATATGTCCTTGGATTTTCAAAAATGAGTTGTACATGAGGTTTATATCAAATTTTCATTCTAAATATGGCTAATAATCCGTCAGTCATATTATACTATTATTGTTGACTGGAAGAGATGGTCGTCGTATATGTTGTGCAGTTCTACGATCACTTCATTGAATGGGGTCTAAAGGCGGAGATAAGCAATTTGACAGCAATTAGGAGCCGGAATGGGATCAATGCCAGGAGCACAGTGAATATTATAGCGGCTGATGCTGACTTATATGTAGCTAAGATTGACGACGCGATCTTTATGAAGATTGGACCAAGGTTTGATGTTGGAAACCTTGTTCCCTCAAACTTCCACGTTGCCACCTCTGGCCAAGACTACGCTGTGTGGGAGAAAAACTGATTTTGTATGGAATGAATGCCACAATGGTTCAAGAGGCCTCTTGCTGATTGATTCTAAGAGATTTCTGTCTATGTTGACTACAATAAATTTGTCAGTGAAAAATAATCATTGGGATCTCTTTACAAATACAAAAATGAAAGAAACAGTTCAAATGGGAGATTAGTGAAGCTTTTATTTTGTCCATTGGTTCCTACGATTCCATTGAATTTTGAATTTCTCTTGCTTGATTGAAAATTCAGTTATTTTAACTACATAAAATATTTACCATGTAAATTTTCCACTTAACTCCCTCCATCACCGAGGAGAAAGACATTTTTTTAAAAAAAAAAATTGTTTTTTTATAATAATCACAAGTGCTGTCTTGGAAAAATTATTCTTAACTTCTAAGAAAAAAATATTGTATTAGCTTACAAACTGGTTGCACGTAGAAGCGCAGTTCACTACTTTGAATCTCCCTCTCCTTTTTGTGTGGACATGATAAAAATAAATAAATAAATAAAACGATTGGACGTACAAATAGTTTTAAAACTACACCGGAATGCGTAAGTGCGCTCTGCGTGTAGTAAAGATAGCAGCCGGACGTCTCAACTGTCAAATCTCGCGCCAAAGGGCAGAGTATGAGCTTGTCCCGTACTGTGGGTCTCTCTCCAAGCCCTTCTCTTTCTTTCTTCCACACCGTGTTTAAATCTTACATTGAAAGCAAAAACTCTGGCCGGGCTTTGGTCCTCTTTCGCCAATTGTTGCAATCCAATGTGAGACCCAATGACCTCACTTTCTCTTTACTCCTTATGGCCTGTGGATCGTCTTCGTCTTCCTCTGCTTTGAATTCAATGAAGGAAAGACTAGAAGCAAATCAGATTCAGACCCACTTGGTGAAATCAGGCGGGGACCAATTTGTGTATGTAAGTACCGCCCTTCTTAATTTATATATGAAATTGGGATGTATAAAACATGCACAGCTAATGTTTGATGATATGCGTGATGGAGATGTTGTCTCTTGGAATGCATTGATTTGTGGGTATTCGTGAAATGGGTATGATTTTGGTGCGTTGGAACTCTTCGTTCAAATGCTTTGAGAGGGTTTTATCCCTAGTCACACGACTATGGTTAGTTTAGTTCCATCTTGTGGTCCGCGTGAGCGTGGATGACGTGAATCTCAAGCGCTTTTGTTTGAGGTTGCCGCTGCTGTTTTTGGTTGTTTGTTTTTGTTTGTTTATGTTCTGGCTTTCAAGTCGAGGACGGATAATTTTCGGTGTGAGGGCTTATCTCTCATGGCCGGTTAAATAAAAACTTTTGTTGTTGAGACATAATCAACCCATCTCTTAGATCTAGTTTACCAGGAGCAGATCTATGCCATAAATGAAGTTTGTACATGGGTGAGATTGGAGGTCATAGATACAATTTGATTGTTAGATATTTCGATGTATCTACAACTTGGAAATCACATGGCTTCTGCCTATTTTCGTAAGAGCTTTATACTTTGTGATGCAAGAGCTTTATGCTCTAAATCTTTTATGGAATGAGAGGATGTTTTACTTATTCAATATATATATATACACACTATGAGTCTGTGATATATTCTTATCTATTTTACTTTAGCGTTTACTATTATTTTATATATGCATTTTTATTGTTTTGTTTAGGTTTGTAGTAGTAAATATTTATTGTTTAATCTCATGTATTATGAAAGTTTTTAAAATGAATTTTTAGGCACTTTTAAAATGTATTTTGAACAACCACAACAAAGCCTAAATTATTGGACCCAAAAAACCCCAATTTTTTTAAAGTGCAAAAGATGGCTGAATTAAGCCCAAAAAGTAGGTCTAATACCTAAAATAGGTCCAAAATGTTCAAATTTTAAAAAACCCGGGATCCGATTTTCTAAATTCAATAATCAGGTACCCTGGTTTCGGTTAGTGATTTTAGCCAATAACTAGTAATTGGAATTGGGTTGACACCCATACTATGACTGGCTGGACAAGACGCAATGTTGATAAATGTTGGGTGAAGAGCTGGTGGAGTTAAGCCGTAGATCTGTCGTGAAAGACCTAGACAGAGCCATGGAAGGCGGCTGGGAAGCTCCTGTGAAGGGCCAAAGGAGATAGTGGTGTTGGGCTGGGTTGTGGAAGGCCAGAGGTGGCGTGGCAAGGCTGTGAGTGGGAACGATACTTCTCCCCGATAGTGGCAAAGGCTGGAAGCGGCGGTGGTTAGACCTAGGAAGCAATTGTTGGTGCTGCAAATTTGTTTTTATTTTTTATTTTCTCAAGAAACAAAACAATAAATTGAAGAAAAAGAAGTAGAAATACATATGACCATTGGATCGTACTGGGGTTAGCCTATTGTTATGATACCATGAAGAAATTCATAATTAAATTAAAAAAAAAAAAGAAGATAAAAGCAGAAATAATAAAATGACGCAAAAGATTTCATGGGTTCAATCAATAACCTATGTTTACAGGATAAAGCCCAAATAGCTACATTATATTCTTTTTCCTTGTTATGGTTTATAATATAAAATGCTCTATTTATTTATAGAGCTTACACATACATATAATCTTAATCAAATCTTATAATTTAAGGTGATCAGATCATTAACATATTCTTAAAATTAAGCTAATTTAATTTCCATCAAATTTCTAACTTTAAGTTCATTCAAATATACTCTAACATTACAACATTCTTTTGACATTCGGAAAAGTTACTACAAATTGAGGTGACATGAAATGTGTAAGGATATATATATCTTTCGCGGCGAGTTCAAATGGATGACATCGGCCATTTGTCTGCTTTTCCAGATTATTTGGATTAGGGATATCTAATGTTATGGTGGCTTAAAATAGACGCCATATTTTCGTTTCATTTTCATTACCATTCATTTTATCTTATTGTGGGATTTCACTATTGTTGGGGATAAGGTGAAAATAAAATAGACAGTTTCTCATTTATGGAAGAAATAAAATAATAAAATAGACTATGAGACTATGAGTGATATACTCTGCTATCTCATTTGTTCTTTACGAAAGAAATAAAGAAAAATGTTTAGTTTCATTATTCTATACACTTTGTTCATCTATATACCATTGAATATGCAGGAAGACATATATAGAAAATGACACTAAACACATTTCATAAATAAAAGGGTAAAATCCACTTAACTCCTTAAACTACTACCCCAATGACAATTTACCCTCCAAACTACCAAAACAATGACAGTGTACCTCCCAATTTTAACAAAATGGTGAAATTACCCTTACTAAAATAAAAACAAAAATACTAAAATTTAATTTAATTTTTTTTTAAAAAAAAATTTAAGGGCATTTTTGTCTTATTGAAAATTCTACATGAATAATTTCATCATTTTGCTAGCATTGGGGAGTACATTGTCACTTTTTTTTTGTAATTTGGGAGGTAAATTGTCGTAATTGATATTTAAGTGGACGTTATCCTAAATTGTCATTTGAGTGGTAGTTTGAGGGAGTTAAGTGGACTTTACCCTAAATAAAATAATGTTAAAATATTATAAAGTAACCTCTTTTATCGACAAGATAAGGATAAGTAAATTGAGGTAAGATAAATTTTCTTTCTTTTGATTTCTATTCTCACAATAAAAATATTGACAAATAACTCAAAACACATTGACACAAAAGGAGAGGAATAGGAGAATAATTTTAGGTGGTCTACTTGTGTCATATTTAGGATGATGTGGCTATTAAAATTATCATTGAGATTGTGATTGATCATTATTGAATTTTGGTCAAATGGTGATTTTAATAGCCACATAATTCTTAATAGGATACAAGTAGGCCTTCTATAATTACTCGGAATATGATGATGGACTTGATTCATTTATGTTGAGAGTAATGTTATCATAATTAAAAATTAATTTTATACACTCCACTAAATATTATAAGAATCATGCCACGTATGCCTTGAAGAATGAAGTTCTTAAACAATACTGGGAGGTCAGAACGTGACATATAGGCCGCGTTTGTTAACGACTTTTTTTTTTTTTTTTTTTGGTCTTTTATTTCCTGTAACAAACAATAAAAATAAATAAAAAAATAAAAACACTCTTGCTATTTTTTATTCATTTCTTTTACCAAATAACAGTGTCTATTTTTTACATAATTTTTTTTTTTTTTAAGAAAAAAACAGTGTCTATTTTTTTGTTCCATTTATTTCTCTATCACTATAGCCAGCTCAGAATGCCTAAATGCTATGGCCGCGTTTGTTAACGACTTTGGGTCTTTATTTCCTGTAACAAACAATAAAAAAATAAAAAAAAATAAAAACACTCTTGCTATTTTTTATTCATTTCTTTTACCAAATAACAGTGTCTATTTTTCACATAATTTTTTTTTTTTTAAAAGAAAAAAACAGTGTCAAATTTGACACTCTCGACGTACGTCAAAGAAAGAAAACAGATTGTCACATATTCGGAAGAAAATGGACGGTCAAGAAAAATCAAATGGGAAAACGATCAAGACATTCAAGAAAGTAGGAGAAGAAGGGCACGCCGCGTGCTCTTTTGTTTTACCCGGAGAAAAATCTAAGCGTAAAATACACGGAATGAGAGATGCATTGCCGAAGAGAGATGCATTGCCGAAATACACGGAATGAGAGATGCATTGCCAAAGGCAATGTATCTTGCCAAAGGCAATGTATCTCTCATTCCGTGTATTTTACGCTTAGATTTTTCTCCGGGTAAAACAAAAGAGCACGCGGCGTGCCCTTCTTCTCCTACTTTCTTGAATGTCTTGATCGTTTTCCCATTTGATTTTTCTTGACCGTTCATTTTCTTCCGAATATTTGACAATCTATTTTCTTTCTTTTACGTCTAGAGTGTCACACACGCACCGTGCGAAACTTCAAACCAGACAACGATGCCTATAAAGGGAGACAGAAGTACCCAGTCCCAAAACCATCAACGCCATGAAGCTTCTAACAGGGCTCTGCTTCCTCGGCTTCTTCATTTCTCTCTCACCCTCCATGGTGGCCCCGGCCATACTATTTCAGGCATGTCTCGCAACCCATTTACTCTCTCTCTCTCTCTCTCTCTCTCTCGTATATGCATAATGGAACTAATTGTTCAAGATGATGATGATATGACAGGGGTTCAATTGGGAATCAAGCAGTAAAGGTGGATGGTACAACATACTGAAGGGCTCTGTTCCTGATCTCGCTAATGCCGGAATCACTCATGTCTGGCTTCCTCCCGCTTCTCAATCTGCTGCTGACCAGGGTATTTCTAATTTCTTGTTCCGCAGGCGAATTTCGTATTCAATCACATATTTTATAACAAGTTACCCATGATGGCAGTTTTCTCTATCTGTTTTTTAGCTAGATCTTGAGTTAGTTCCGGCAATTGCTCCCCAGGGTATCTCTAATTCCATGTTCTTCTGCATGCTTATTTTGTATTCTCTTTACTCCTGGACTATTCATCTATTTTACTCTCAGATGTTTAAAAAATGACATTTTACTCCCACAAAATATTTGACATTGACAAAAAAACTCATGTTTACATTTTGCCCCTGAAGTAATTTATATTTTACACTTTATTCCCGATTTTACACTTTACCCCCCACCCCCCAAGCCTTGATATTTTGTGGGGGTAAATAATAAACATAAATTACTTTAGGGGTAAAGTCTAAACATCGGGAGTTTTGTGTTAAGGTTTGAAACTTTCGGAGATCTTATGTCACTTTTTAAATATTGAGAGTAAAATTGCAAATTCATAGATACTTTAGGGGGTAAAAGTTATTTTTCCCTATTATATAACATCTGAACCATGATCTAGTTTTCGAGCTACTATATGGATCTAACATCATAACGTGAATCTAAAATGAAACCATTACGAAATTAACTGATTAGAATTGATGGATTGACTTGTTTAATTAAATTGATAGGGTTAAGGTTGACCTATATAAGCTTATTTATATGGTTCGACACGACTCGAATATGACATTTAATGTGGTCCATTTTTGACACGATCCGTTAACTCGACTTGAACTTAACATTAAATTAGTAGGTTAATGTTGAGGAGTTTGACTTATTTAACTAAATGTGTTAGGTTAGAGTGATCGATATATTCTTATATCAATGCCTCAATGCAATATAAACCCAACATGTGAACACAAATTACAACCCCTATCTTGAGTAGGTCTTCCAAATTCGACTTGGCCGGTTGTGTTAATTGCGTTTTAATATAGTTTTTGTTCCATGATACTCTACTGGAATGAAATCGATTGAGGGCCAATTTGAGTCAATTCATGAAGAAAGTGTTGATAAATAATTAAATTTATTATTTTCTGTTAAGCTTTTAAGACAATCGGTGATTTAAGGTCAATGTATGTCTCTCCTTGTTTTATTCCAGGATACTTGCCTGGAAGGCTATATGATCTGGATGCCTCAAAATATGGTTCAAAGGATGAACTGAAATCACTGATTGCCGCTCTCCATGAGAAGGGAATTAAAGCTGTTGCTGACATAGTGATAAACCACAGAACTGCTGAGAAGAAAGATGGGAGAGGAATTTGGAGCATCTTTGAAGGTGGAACTTCGGATGGAAAACTCGACTGGGGGCCCTCCTTCATTTGCAGGGATGACACTACCTACTCTGATGGCACTGGGAATCTTGACAGCGGAGAGGCCTATGAACCTGCGCCTGACATTGATCATCTTAATCTACAGGTACAAAAAGAGTTGTCTGAATGGATGAATTGGCTGAAGACTGAGATTGGATTTGATGGGTGGCGATTTGATTTTGTGAAGGGGTACGCCCCAAGTATTACAAAAATTTATATGGAACAAACTAAGCCAGATTTTGCAGTTGGGGAGAAATGGGATTCTCTTAATTTGACAGATGGTAATGGACACCGTGGTGCTCTAGCTGATTGGGTACAAGCTGCTGGTGGTGCTGTAAATGCATTTGATTTCACAACCAAAGGGATTCTTCAAGCAGCTGTGAACGGAGAGCTCTGGCGATTAAAAGACTCTAATGGAAAGCCACCAGGGTTGATTGGAATTAAGCCAGAAAATGCAGTGACATTTATTGACAATCATGACACTGGGTCTACTCAAAAGATTTGGCCATTCCCCTCCGATAAAGTCATGCAAGGATATGCTTACATTCTCACCCATCCTGGGACGCCAAACATAGTACGTAATTTCTGTCCTCCATCTTATTTGTTTACATAGTTTTAATTATGATCCTAACTGCCTCACGTGGCTTAACTGCAATCTTAATCATTCAGCATTAGAATTGCCACCACATCTTTATGTACAATCTTAACCATGTGTATATATATGTCCTTGGATTTTCAAAAATGAGTTGTACATGAGGTTTATATCAAATTTTCATTCTAAATATGGCTAATAATCCGTCAGTCATATTATACTATTATTGTTGACTGGAAGAGATGGTCGTCGTATATGTTGTGCAGTTCTACGATCACTTCATTGAATGGGGTCTAAAGGCGGAGATAAGCAATTTGACAGCAATTAGGAGCCGGAATGGGATCAATGCCAGGAGCACAGTGAATATTATAGCGGCTGATGCTGACTTATATGTAGCTAAGATTGACGACGCGATCTTTATGAAGATTGGACCAAGGTTTGATGTTGGAAACCTTGTTCCCTCAAACTTCCACGTTGCCACCTCTGGCCAAGACTACGCTGTGTGGGAGAAAAACTGATTTTGTATGGAATGAATGCCACAATGGTTCAAGAGGCCTCTTGCTGATTGATTCTAAGAGATTTCTGTCTATGTTGACTACAATAAATTTGTCAGTGAAAAATAATCATTGGGATCTCTTTACAAATACAAAAATGAAAGAAACAGTTCAAATGGGAGATTAGTGAAGCTTTTATTTTGTCCATTGGTTCCTACGATTCCATTGAATTTTGAATTTCTCTTGCTTGATTGAAAATTCAGTTATTTTAACTACATAAAATATTTACCATGTAAATTTTCCACTTAACTCCCTCCATCACCGAGGAGAAAGACATTTTTTTAAAAAAAAAAATTGTTTTTTTATAATAATCACAAGTGCTGTCTTGGAAAAATTATTCTTAACTTCTAAGAAAAAAATATTGTATTAGCTTACAAACTGGTTGCACGTAGAAGCGCAGTTCACTACTTTGAATCTCCCTCTCCTTTTTGTGTGGACATGATAAAAATAAATAAATAAATAAAACGATTGGACGTACAAATAGTTTTAAAACTACACCGGAATGCGTAAGTGCGCTCTGCGTGTAGTAAAGATAGCAGCCGGACGTCTCAACTGTCAAATCTCGCGCCAAAGGGCAGAGTATGAGCTTGTCCCGTACTGTGGGTCTCTCTCCAAGCCCTTCTCTTTCTTTCTTCCACACCGTGTTTAAATCTTACATTGAAAGCAAAAACTCTGGCCGGGCTTTGGTCCTCTTTCGCCAATTGTTGCAATCCAATGTGAGACCCAATGACCTCACTTTCTCTTTACTCCTTATGGCCTGTGGATCGTCTTCGTCTTCCTCTGCTTTGAATTCAATGAAGGAAAGACTAGAAGCAAATCAGATTCAGACCCATTTGGTGAAATCAGGCGGGGACCAATTTGTGTATGTAAGTACCGCCCTTCTTAATTTATATATGAAATTGGGATGTATAAAACATGCACAGCTAATGTTTGATGATATGCGTGATGGAGATGTTGTCTCTTGGAATGCATTGATTTGTGGGTATTCGCGAAATGGGTATGATTTTGGTGCGTTGGAACTCTTCGTTCAAATGCTTAGAGAGGATTTTATCCCTAGTCACACGACTATGGTTAGTTTAGTTCCATCTTATGGTCCGCGTGAGCGTGGATCACGTGAATCTCAAGCGCTTTTGTGTGAGGTTGCTGCTGCTGTTTTTAGTTTTTAGTTTTTGTTTGTTTATGTTCTGGCTTTCGAGTTGAGGACGGATAATTTTCGGTGTGAGGGCTTATCTCTCATGGCCGGTTAAATAAAAACTTTTGTTGTAGAGATATAATCAACTCATCTCTTAGATTTAGTTTGCCAAGAGCAGATCTATGCCATGAATGAAGTTTGTACATGGGTCAGATTAGAGGTCATAGATACGATTTGATTGTTAGATTTTTCGATGTATCTACGACTTTGAAATCACATGGCTTCTGCCTATTTTCTTAAGAGTTTTATACTCTTGTGATGCAAAAGCTTTATGCTCTGAATCTTATATGGAATGAGATGATGTTTACTTATTCAAAATATATATATATATATCAATTGTATTTATATACTACGAGTCTGTGATATATTCTTATCTATTTTACTTTAGCGTTTACATGTATTTTATATATGCATTTTTATTGTTTTGTTTAGGTTTGTAGTAGTAAATATTTAGTGTTTAATCTCATAACAATGAGATTTGTAGTTGGAATATATGTAGATGTAGTTGTTTAATCTCATGTATTATAAAAGTTTTTAAAATGAACTTTTAAGGCACTTTTAAAATGTATTTTGAACAACCACAACAAAGCCTAAATTATTGGACCAAAAAAACCCTAATTTTTTTATAGTGCAAAAAATGGCTAAATTAAGCCCAAAGAGTAGGTCTAATACCTAAAATAGGTCCAAAATGTTCAAATTTTAAAAAACCTGAAATCCGGTTTTCTAAATTCAATAATCAGGTACTCTGGTTTCGGTTAGCGATTTTAGCCAATAGCTAGTAATTGGAATCGGGTTGACACCCATACTATGAATGGCTGGACAAGACGCAATGTTGATGAATGCGGGGTGAAGAGCAGGTGGAGCTAAGCCGTAGATCTGTTGTGAAAGACCTAGATAGAGCCATGGAAGGCGGGCTGGGAAGCTCCTGTGAAGGGCCAAAGGAGATAGTGGTGTTGGGCTGGGTTGTAGAAGGCCAGAGGTGGCATGGCAAGGCTGTGAGTGGGAAAGATAGTTCTCCCCGATAGCGGCAAAGGCTGGAAGCGGCGGTGGTTAAACCTAGGAAGCAGTTGTTGGTGCTGCAAATCTGTTTTTA
Organism: Corylus avellana; assembly: GCF_901000735.1. NCBI lineage: Eukaryota > Viridiplantae > Streptophyta > Magnoliopsida > Fagales > Betulaceae > Corylus > Corylus avellana. The sequence goes on from NC_081546.1 coordinate 1,228,022, forward strand.
TTTTATTTTTCTCAAGAAACAAAACAATAAATTGAAGAAAAAGAAGAAGAAATACACATGACCATTGGATCATACTGGGGTTAGCCTATTGCTATGATACCATGAAGAAATTCATAATTAAATAAAAAAGAAGAAGATAAAAGCGGAAATAATAAAATGACACAAAAGGTTTCACGGGTTCTGTCAATAACCTACGTTTATAGGATAAAGCCCAAATAGTTACATATATTCTTTTTCCTTGTTATGGTTTATAATATAAAATGCTCTATTTATTTATAGGGCTTACACATACATATAATCTTAATCAAATCCCATAATTTAAGGTGATCAAATTTTTAACATATTCTTAAAATTAAGCTAATTTAATTTCCATCAAATTTCTAACTTTAAGTTAGGGTTTTCTCGCTTTCTCTCTAGTGTCGCAGCCTCAGGTAAGCCCCCTCCCCCATGGTGAGGGGAGGAGGGATGGCCGTTTGCTACCTCCCTCCTCCCCCTCGCCTGCCCTTGCACCGTGTGCCAATAGTTTACTTGATGTCCCTGGCCCGGGTTGCCTCCTCCCTACCTGTTCTCGACCGCCCCTTCCTCTTTGTTCCGCTTTTGTCTCTGGCGGGGCTCTATGGTTGTTTTCTGTTTCTTTCCCTTTTGTTTCTTTGCTGTGTTTTTGGTATGTTGTTCTTGTAGCTTTGCATGTGTGCCACTTAGTGTGGGTGCTGATTTTGGAGTTTCTTTCAAACTCCCCTTGTTTTGTTTTGTGTTCGTCGCCGATCTCCTCTGCCCGCTCTGCCGCCCACCGTCCGCTGCTGGGTTTTTCCTCGCGCCCCTCCAACGAAGAGCCTCAACGCCCCCTGCTGCGATGGTTTTCCGGCCAACTGGCGATCGGCTTCGCCTCCCTTCGTCCACTGTTTTGGGCCTTTTTCCGCGTCCCCGCCGCGTCGAGCTTCCAGCGTTCCCTTCCGGTGTCGGTCTTTGGCGAGTGCACTATCGGCATCCACGCTGTGTGTGCATGTTCCCGTTTTGTTTTACTTTCCTTGTATTGTCTTTGTTTCTGTTTTTCCCTGTATGCATTTCATTCATGTTATTTGCTTGTAATAAAGCTCTGCCTCTTTGGTTCGCCCACGTTTTATTTCGATTTTCTTGCTTCTGTTTGTAATAAGGCTTTGGCCCCTCGATTTGCCTACTTGAATGTGAACTGAACTTTGGTCCAGACTTTTGGGTCGTGAATGTGATTTTTGGTCCAGGCCTTTGAGTTGTGGACGTGAACTTTATCCTGGCTTTTGGATCGAGGAGGAATTTGAGCTACCTATGCATTGGATTGCGTTTGTCTTATGCAGATCTGTTATCTCAACTGAAAACTAGTCATAGGTTAGCGAAGGTTTTAGGTGATGATTGTATCTTTGTAGCTTCGGCTAAAATTTGCATTTTTAGGGCTTTGTGCTCCTGCGATGTAAGAGCTTTATGCTCGTGATTATTATCAATGAAATTGAAATATTTTTCTTTCAAAAAAAAAAAAAATCATTCAAATGTACTCTAACATTACAACATTCTTTTGACATTCGGAAAAGTTGTTACCGCAAATTGAGGTGACATGAAATGTGTAAGGATATATATCTTTCGCAGCAAGTTCAAATGGATGACATCGACCATTTGTCTGCTTTTCGAGATTATTTGGATTTGGGATATCTAATATTATGGTGGCTTAAAATAGACGCCATATTTTCGTTTCATTTTCATTACCATTCATTTTATCTTATTGGGGGATTTCGCTATTGTTGGGGATAAGGTGAAAATAAAATAGACAGTGGATTATCCACTTATTAGGTTTCTCATTTATGGAAGAAATAAAATAATAAAATAGACTATGAGTGATATACTCTACTATCTCATTTGTTCTTTACGAAAGAAATAAAGAAAAATGTTTAGTTTCATTATTCTACACACTTTGTTCATCTATGTACCATTGAATATGTAGGACGACATATATAGAAAATGACACTAAACACATTTCATAAATAAAAAGGTAAAATCTACTTAACCCCTTAAACTACTACTCCAATGACAATTTACCATTCAAACTACCAAAACAATGACAATGTACCCCCCAATTTTAACAAAATGACGAAAATAAAAACAAAAATACTAAAATTTAATTTATTTTTATTTTTTTCAAAATTTTAAGGGCTTTTTTGTCTTATTGAAAATTCTATAAGGGTAATTTCATCATTTTGCTAGCATTGAGGAGTACATTGTCATTTTTTTGGTAGTTTAGGGGGTAAATTGTCTTATTTAATAGTTTGGAGGGTAGATTGTCATTTGAGTAGTAGTTTGAGGGGGATAAGTGGACTTTACCCTAAATAAAATAATGTTAAAATGTTATAAAGTAACCTCTTTTATTAACAAGAGAAGGATAAGTAAATTGAGGTAGGATAAATTTTCTTTCGTTTGATTTGTATTCTTGCAATAAAAATATTGACAAATAACTCAAAACACATTAACACAAAAGGAGAGGAATAGAAGAGTAATTCTAGGTGGCCTACATAGAATGATGTGGCTATTAAAATCACTATTGGGTTTGTGATTGATTATTATTGAATTTTGATCAAATGATGATTTTAATAGCCACATAATCCTTAGTAGGGCACAAATAAAACACAAATAAGCCTTCTAAAATTACTCAGAATAGGATAATAGATTTGATTCATTTATGTTGAGAGTAATGTTATCATAATTAAAAATTAATTTTTATACACTCCACTAAATATTATAAGAATCATGCCACGTATGCCTTGAACTTGAAGAATGAAGTTCTTAATGAATAATGGGAGGTGAGAATGTGACATATAGCATTCTACGAATGTTCGAAAATCTCTCCATGCTATTGTCGGTTTGATAATTGATAATGGGAAAGCCAAGTCAATTGATTCTAATAATACTTCCAAGACCAGACGTGAAACTTTGACTTTGACCTTCTAATTATTTATAGCAAATGGTAGGCATTCTGAGCTGGCTACAGTGATAGAGAAATAAAAGGAACAAAAAAAATACACTTTTTTTTTTAAAAAAAAAAAAAAAAATAGACACTGTTATTTGGTAAAAGAAATGAATAAAAAATAGCAAGAGTGTTTTTATTTTTTATTATTTATTATTTTATCTTTATTGTTTGTTAATATTTTTAATCAGTTAATATTTTTACGCTTGGATTTTTCTCCTACTTTCTTGATTGTCTTGATCGTTTTCCCATTTGATTTTTCTTGACCGTCCATTTTCTTCCGAATATGTGACAATCTATTTTCTTTCTTTGACGTACGTCGAGAGCGTCAAATTAGACACGCACCTTGCGAAACTTTAAACCAGACAACGATGCCTATAAAGGGAGACAGAAGTGCCCAGTCCCAAAACCATCAACGCCATGAATCTTCTAACGGGGCTCTGCTTCCTCGGCCTCTTCATTTCTCTCTCACCTTCCATGGTGTCCCCGGCCATACTATTTCAGGCATGGCTCGCAACCCATTTACTCTCTCTCTCTCTCGTATATGCATAATGGAACTAATTGTTCAAGATGATGATGATATGACAGGGGTTCAATTGGGAATCAAGCAGTAAAGTTGGATGGTACAACATACTGAAGGGCTCTGTTCCTGATCTCGCTAATGCCGGAATCACTCATGTCTGGCTTCCTCCCGCTTCTCAATCTGCTGATGAGCACGGTATTTCTAATTTCTTGTTCCGCAGGCGAATTTCGTATTCAATCACATATTTTATAACAAGTTACCCATGATGGCAGTTTTCTCTATCTGTTTTTTAGCTAGATCTTGAGTTAGTTCCGGCAATTGTTCCCCACAGGGTATCTCTAATTCCTTGTTCAGCTCTCTTTTACTCCAGAAGTATCCACTTATTTTATTTCTAAGGTTTAAAAAATGACACTTTACTCCCACAAAATATTTGACATTTTAAAAAAAGTCCATGTTTACACTTTGCCCCTTAAGTAATTTATATTTTACACTTTACCCCCTCCCCCCACCCAAGCCGAAATACTTTGTATGGGTAAATAATAAACATAAATTACTTCGGAGTAAAGTCTAAACATCAGGAGTTTTATGTTAAGGTTTGAAACTTTGGGAGATATTATGCCACTTTTTAAACATTTGAGATAAAATTGTAAATTCTAGATAATTTAGGGGGTAAAAGGTATTTTTCTGTATTATATAACATCTGAACCATGATCTAATTTTCTAGCTACTATATGGATATAGCATCATAACGTGAATATGAAATGAAACAAACACAAAATTAATTGGTTAGAATTGATGGATTGATCTGTTTAATTAAATTGATAGGGTTAAAGTTGACATATATAGGCTTATACATATGGTTCGACATGACTCGAATATGGCATTTAATGTTGTCTATTATTGACACGATCTGCTAACTTGACACGAACCCAACATAAAATTAGTAGGTTAGTGTTGAGGGGTTTGACTTATTTATCTAAATATGTTAGGTTATGGTGATCGATATATTATTATATCAATGCCTCAATACAATATAAACCCAACATGTGAACACGAATTACAACCCTATCTTTAGTAGGTCTTCCAAATTCGACTTGGCCGGATGTGTTAATTGCGTTTTAATATACTTTTTGTTCCATGATACTCTACTGGAATGAAGCCGATTGAGGGCCAATTTGAGTCAATACATGAAGAAAGTATTAATAAATAATTAAATTTATTATTTTCTGTTAAGCTTTTAAGATAATTGGTGATTTAAATTCATATGTCTCTCCTTGTTTTATTCCAGGATACTTGCCTGGAAGGCTATATGATCTGGATGCCTCAAAATATGGTTCAAAGGAGGAATTGAAGTCACTGATTGCCGCTCTCCATGAGAAGGGAATTAAAGCTGTTGCTGACATAGTGATAAACCACAGAACTGCTGAGAAGAAAGATGGGAGAGGAATTTGGAGCATCTTTGAAGGTGGAACTTCGGATGGAAAACTCGACTGGGGGCCCTCCTTCATTTGCAGGGATGACACTACCTACTCTGATGGCACTGGGAATCTTGACAGTGGAGAGGCCTATGAACCTGCGCCTGACATTGATCATCTTAATCCACAAGTACAGAAAGAGTTGTCTGAATGGATGAATTGGCTAAAGACTGAGATTGGATTTGATGGGTGGCGATTTGATTTTGTGAAGGGGTACGCCCCAAGTATTACAAAAATTTATATGGAACAAACTAAGCCAGATTTTGCTGTTGGGGAGAAATGGGATACTCTTAATTTGACAGATGTTAATGGACACCGTGGTGCTCTAGCTGATTGGGTACAGGCTGCTGGTGGTGCTGTCAATGCATTTGATTTCACAACCAAAGGGATTCTTCAAGCAGCTGTGGACGGGGAGCTCGGGCTATTAAAAGACTCTAATGGAAAGCCACCAGGGTTGATTGGAATTAAGCCAGAAAATGCAGTGACATTTATTGACAATCATGACACTGGGTCTACTCAAAAGCTTTGGCCATTCCCCTCCGATAAAGTCATTCAGGGATATGCTTACATTCTCACCCATCCTGGGACCCCAGACATAGTACGTAATTTCTGTCCTCCATCTTATTTGTTTATATAGTTTTAATTATGATCCTAACAGCCTCACGTGGTTTAACTGCAATCTTAATCATATGTATATAAAGCCAGTTTTCAAGGGTATATATCATTTGGTATCAGAATTGCCACCACATCTTTAAGTACCATCTTAACCATGTGTATATATACGTCCTTGAATTTTCAAAAATGAGTTGTACATGAGGTTTATATCAAATTTTCATTCTAAATATGGCTAATAATCCGTCAGTCATTATTATACTATTATTGTTGACTGGAAGAGATGGTGGTTGTATATGTTGTGCAGTTCTACGATCACTTCATTGAATGGGGTCTAAAGGAGGAGATAAGCAATTTGACAGCAATTAGGAGCCGGAATGGGATCAATTGCAGGAGCACAGTGAATATTATAGCGGCTGATGCTGACTTATATGTAGCTAAGATTGACGACGCGATCTTTATGAAGATTGGGCCAAGGTTTGAAGTTGGAAACCTTGTTCCCTCAAACTTCCACGTTGCCACCTCTGGCCAAGACTACGCTGTGTGGGAGAAAAACTGATTTTGTATGGAATGAATGCTACAATGGTTCAAGAGGCCTGTTGCTGATTGATTCTTACAGATTTCTGTCTATGTTGACTACAATAAATTTGTCAGTGAAAAACAATCATTGGGATCTCTGTACAAATACAAAAATAAAAGAAACAGTTCAAATGGGAGATTAGTGAAGCTTTTATTTTGCCCATTGGTTCCTACGATTCCATTGAATTTTGAATTTCTCTTGCTTGATTGAAAATTCAGTTATTTTAACTACATAAAATATTTTACCATGTAAATTTTCCACTTACCTCCCTCCATGACCGAGGAGAAAGACTTTTTTTTTTTTTTTGAATAATCACTAGTGTTGTCTAGGACAAAATATTCTGAGAAAAAAAAAAATTTTATTAGCTTACAACCGGTTCTAAGTAGAAGGGCAATTCATTAGTTAGAATTCCTCTCTCCCTCTTGTGCGTCCGCAGGTTAAAAAAAAAACCGTTGCACGTAGAAATAGTTTTAAAACTACACAGGGATCGTAAATGCGCTCTTCGTGTAGTAAAGATAACAGCCGGACGTGTCAACGGTCAAATCTCGCGCCAAAGGGCAGAGTATGAGCTTGTCCCGTACCGTGGGTCTCTCTCCAAGCCCTTCTCTTTCTTTCTTCCACACCGTGTTTAAATCTTACATTGAAAGCAAAAACTCTGGCCGGGCTTTGGTCCTCTTTCGCCAATTGTTGCAATCCAATGTGAGACCCAATGACCTCACTTTCTCTTTACTCCTTATGGCCTGTGGATCGTCTTCGTCTTCCTCTGCTTTGAATTCAATGAAGGAAAGACTAGAAGCAAATCAGATTCAGACCCATTTGGTGAAATCTGGCGGGGACCAATTTGTGTATTTAAGTACCGCCCTTCTTAATTTATATATGAAATTGGGATGTATAAAACATGCACAGCTGATGTTTGATGATATGCGTGATCGAGATGTTGTCTCTTGGAATGCATTGATTTGTGGGTATTCGCGAAATGGGTATGATTTTGGTGCGTTAGAACTCTTTGTTCAAATGCTTAGAGAGGGCTTTATCCCTAGTCACACGACTATGGTTAGTTTAGTTCCATCTTGCGGTCGGCATGAGCTAGCATTTCAAGGGAAATCTATTCATGGTTTTGGAGTTAAGGCTGGCCTTGATTTGGATTCTCAAGCTAAGAATGCGCTTACCTCTATGTATGCTAAATGTGTGGATTTGGAAGCAGCGGAACTTTTGTTTGGGGAAATGGTCGAGAGAAGTGTGGTTTCTTGGAATACCATGATTGGTGCCTATGGCCAGAATGGTTATTTTGATGAGGCAATGCTTGTTTTCAATAGAATGCGGGAGGAAGGTGTGGAAGCCAATTCAGTAACCATTATGAGCCTTCTGTCAGCCAATGCTCATCCTGAATCTATCCATTCTTATGCACTGAAAACTGGTGTGGTCAATGATCCTTCTATGATCACTGCACTAGTTTGTGTTTATGCAAGGTATGTGAACACAGAATTAGCAAAACTGCTTTACGAGTCATTTCCCCAGAACAACTTGGTTTCCCTTACTGCAATTATTTCTAGCTATGCTGAGAAGGGAAATATGGGTATGGTGGTGGAGTGTTTTTCTCAAATGCAGCATTTAAACCTGAAGTTGGATGCAGTTGCTATGGTTAGCATCCTCCATGGGATCAAACATCCTGCTCACTTTGGCTCTGGACTTGCATTCCATGGTTATGGACTAAAGAGTGGGTTGAGTGTCGATTGTTTGGTTGCAAATGGCCTGATAAGCATGTACTCCAACTTTGACGAGATAGAAGCTGCTTTTTCTTTGTTTTTTGAGATGCATGAAAAACCATTGATCAGCTGGAATTCTGTGATATCTGGCTGTGTACAGGCTGGAAGGTCAAGTGATGCCATGGAACTGTTCTGTCAAATGAAGATGTTTGGTCACAGTCCAGATGCCATTACCATTGCTAGTTTACTTTCTGGGTGCTGCCAACTTGGGTACCTGCAATTTGGGAATAAACTTCATAATTATGTCCTAAGAAACAATCTAGAAGTGGAAGATTTTGTTGGAACTGCTCTTATAGATATGTACACCAAATGCGGAAGAATAGAGTGTGCTGAAAGGGTGTTTAAGAGCATCAAAGAGCCATGTTTGGCAACATGGAATGCAATAATCTCAGGCTATAGTTTGTATGGGCTTGAGCATAAAGCTCTTGGTTGTTTTTCTCAAATGCGAGTACAAGGGCTAAAACCTGATAAAATCACTTTCTTGGGTGTTTTGGCTGCTTGTACCCATGGAGGTCTTGTTCAAGAAGGACGAAGGTACTTCCAAATTATGAGGGAAGAGTTTGGTATGGTGCCAGGTTTGCAACACTTTGCATGCATGGTTGGTCTCTTTGGTCGTGCAGGCTTGTTTGAAGAAGCAATGGATTTTATCAAGAATATGGAGATTGAGCCAGATTCTGCCGTGTGGGGAGCTTTGCTCAGCGCTTGTTGCATCCATCAAGAGGTCAGGCTTGGGGAATCTCTGGCCAAGAAGTTATTTTTCTTGGATTGCAACAATGGTGGGTTTTATGTGTTAATGTCCAATCTTTATGCTGTAAAAGGGAGGTGGGATGATGTAGCAAGGTTGAGGGAGATGATGAGAGACACTGGAGGGGATGGCTGTTCAGGAGTTAGCATTATTGAGGTGACCTCAATTGAAGACATGAAAAGAAATTTGTGTATGAGTAAAGTGAATTCGAATACAAAATTTTGGCAGCCTCAGTCTTTATAGTGATTTTCAAATGCAGATATCCCGTACCATATATTTCTGGTAAAACACTCTTACATGCCTTTAGGATTTGATACAGTTCTGTTGACACTTGACACCCTCTGAGCTTTCAATTATAATGTCTAATTGTTCTAATCAAGTGCTCTATCCACTTCCCATTAAAATCATTAATAAAAATTAGTCACACAATAATAATTGGATCTTACAGGAGGTGGGATTAGAAAGAGACGTGAGATCACTTACATCTCATGTGGCTAATTTTTGTTAATGGTGTTAATAAGAAGTGGGTGTGAATATTTGATACCACATTGGCATGTGATTAGAAAAAATTGAGAAAAAAAAAAAAAAAAACCCAAAAAGAGTCTATAGAATCACATTAAATCACACGTGCTATGCATTGGCCATGAATTTTACTATGAGTAATACTAAAAATCACATTTTTATATCATCACTATCTCACTTATCTTATGTAGCAATGACAATTAGTCATTACTCTTTAAAAAAAAAAAAAAAAAAAAAGAGGTTAATTAACATCACCACATCAACAAGTTGAGATAATAGTAAATTAAAAATGCAAAATGTAATTTTTAGCATTATTCACGCTAAAAATTTGGTCGAATTATCAAATTACATGTAGCAAAGTCGTAATCCCTACACTCTTGCCTAATTTTTCTACAGCAGGATCCGAATAAACACACCATTGGTCCATTACATCAATACAACCTAAACCGGTAAACCCGATACCCAGTGGTCCCATTGGCTAACCCGGAAACCATATTCTTCCATTTTTTTAACCAATCATAAACCCTAACTGGTCCCAATTTCAAATTTTGAACTTGGCGCTCTTCGTTTCCACATTTCCCATTTTCTCAGATCCCCCAGGCCTTCTATCTATCTATCTCTCTCTCTCTCTCTCTTTGTGCCTCTCTACAAAGCAATGGGTGCCAATCACAGCCGCGAAGATCTGGAACTGACCGACTCCGACGCCGAAGAACACGAAGAACAATCGGAACAAGAAGAAGAAGACGAAGAAGAGGAAAACTACCACGATGCCAATGATCGATCCTCGGAGCGCCGACCAAAAACCCCGTCTTCCTTGGACGAAGTGGAGGCCAAGCTCCAGGCCCTCCAGCTCAAATACTCGTCCTCAACAACGACCCAGAACTCTAATCTCAAGAACGCCGTCAAGCTCTACCTCCACATCGGCGGAAGCACACCGGCGGCTAAATGGGTCGTCTCGGATAAGCTCACTTCATATTCTTTTGTCAAGACCTCTCGGATCGATGGTGACGACGACGACGAGGAGGACGAAGACGAAGACGGAGACGGAGATTCTTGGTGGGTTCTGAGAGTCGGTTCCAAGATTAGGGTCAAGGTTTCCACGGAGGTGCAATTGAAGACCTTCGGCGATCAGCGTCGAGTTGATTTTGTGGCCAAAGGTGTTTGGGCGATGAAATTCTTTAGCGACGAGGAGTATAAGAGCTTTGTTTCAAAGTTTCAGGACTGTGTGTTTGAGAACACGTATGGGGTCGAGGCCATTGAAGAGAACAAGGTTAAAGTGTACGGGAAGGACTTTATTGGGTGGTTGAAGCCTGAAATTGCGGATGATTCGGTGTGGGAAGACACCGAAGATAGCTTCTCGAAGAGCCCGGGTTCGGAGACACCGGTGAGAGCGAACCAGGACTTGCGCGAGGAGTTCGAGGAGGCAGCCAATGGCGGAATACAGAGCTTGGCATTGGGTGCATTGGACAATAGTTTCTTGGTTGGTGATTCCGGCGTTCAGGTTGTCAAGAATTTCACTCATGGGATTCATGGGAAAGGCGTTTATGTCAATTTTGATGGTGGGAATTCCAGGAAAGGTTCGAGCTTGGTGCATTCCACGCCGAAAAAGGCGCTGCTAATGCGGGCTGAGACAAATATGCTCCTTATGAGTCCGATGAATGGTGGGAAGCCTCATTCCACAGGGCTCCATCAGTTTGATATTGAGACTGGGAAGATTGTGACCGAGTGGAAGTTTGGGAAGGACGGGACTGATATTACAATGAGGGATGTGACAAATGATAGTAAAGGAGCGCAATTGGATCCCTCGGGTTCGACATTCTTGGGATTGGATGATAACAGGCTTTGCCGGTGGGATATGCGTGATCGAAATGGGATGGTTCAGAATCTTGCCAATGCTAGCACCCCTGTGTTGAATTGGACACAGGGGCATCAGTTCTCTCGTGGGACTAATTTTCAGTGCTTTGCCACTACCGGTGATGGTTCCATTGTTGTTGGGTCTCTTGACGGGAAGATTAGATTGTATTCTACCAATTCGATGAGGCAGGCGAAGACGGCTTTTCCTGGTCTTGGTTCACCGATTACTCATGTAGATGTTACCTTTGATGGGAAGTGGATATTGGGTACCACGGATACGTATTTGATCCTTGTCTGCACCATGTTTACTGACAAGGATGGAAATACTAAGACGGGTTTTACCGGCCGTATGGGGAATAGGATCTCGGCTCCAAGATTGTTGAAGCTGAATCCTCTAGATTCACATTTAGCTGGAGTTGATAATAAGTTTCGAAATGCTCAGTTTTCGTGGGTAAGTAAGCATATTATCTGCCTGTTAGTTGCACCTTTTTTCAGCTGCTAGCCTGCAGAATAATGTGTAAGAAGTTACTAATTCTTCTTTCGGCCATTCAATTTGCAATTAGGTGCTTAGTTAGAGTCTTTTAAAACATTCTTTTGCTGGGTTTGCTTTGCTAGGACTCATAAATTGTGTGTTTCATCTGCTTTAATTGCATACTTCCATGGCCTTCTTGAATTAGGATTTTCTCAGTATAATAAATGGCAACATGGATGTCTAATACATTGGAAAATTATGAGTCTAGTTCTTAGAAATGCTTAGCCTGTTTGAAAACCCATAAATTGGCTAAAATGAATTAAATAATTGATATTCATTTAGCCCATTCAGTGTTTTTGGCTCCAAAACTCAATTCATGTGCTCGGAACCAAAATGAATTGAATTTGAATTCGGTTCATATTCTTGGAATCTTAACCTGCTTACATGAATAGAATTGAATTATAATTCATGTGAATTATGGCTAGCAAAGGACCAAATTGCACCAAATTGTTGGTCCAATGTCCTATTTATTTCATGTCACGTTAGACCCCACATATTATATACCATTTCTGTTTCTGTTTGTATATGCCAGAATCGATGCTTTAAGATTGAAGCTTTGTACATGTATTGGAATTCAAGAGAACGTCCATGTTCAGTTGGTTCATTCCTTGGGCCCCTTTGTACCCTCAGGCTTCTGGCTTGTTCACACACACACACGTATAGTTACAACATATATCTCTGGTGAGAGTGGGACTTGTCAGTGTGAATTTTCCTTTTAGTTGTGTATATCTTGTTTATTGCATTTTCCACACAGATTGCCTGCCATTGAGTTTGCAGCTCATGGATACTTTGATTTAAGGTTTGGCAATCAAGCATTTGATTGACTTGGCTAGCATTTCCTGTTGGGCTTGCTTTAATGTGATCAGTTATCATGAGCTTCTGCTGATCTGGTTGATAAGCCTCCCATTAAAGAATTTTGGTATAGTTCTGTTGTGCTTTCTTATACTTCTATACTTCCGCTTGGAGGAGTTGGGGGTTATTTCCTGTAGAGGCTGCTCAATCATGGAAATTCTTCTCATTTATCTTTCTCTCGTGCGTACAGATTCTATTCTGTGTTTCTTTGTAATTGAATGTACTGCTTAAATTCATTAATGTAGAAATTCTTCCAAAAGCCATGAAGAGAATACTTGTTATGCTGTCTAAAAGCTCATGGATGTTTGTATCATGTGGATTGCAATCAGTATTGTTCTGTGCTGATTGCAAAAAAAGAAAAAAGAAAAAAAAAAGTGGTCTTAGACCTCTCCTAACCTTGGTAATCTGTGTTCCATATGCAATTTCTATCTATTTAAAAACTCAGGTAAGTTTTTCATGTGATTTTCCTCAGTTCTATGGGTATAATCTTGACAATTTCATTTACACTATTGCTTAGGTCACAGAGAATGGGAAGCAGGAGCGCCATTTGGTTGCGACTGTGGGCAAGTTTAGTGTGATATGGAACTTCCAACAGGTGAAGAATGGGTCTCATGAGTGCTACCGCCATCAGGAGGGCTTGAAGAGCTGCTACTGTTACAAGATAGTCCTGAAGGATGACTCCATTGTTGACAGTCGCTTCATGCACGAGAAGTATGCAGTCACTGATTCACCTGAGGCCCCGCTGGTCATTGCAACCCCCATGAAAGTCAGCTCCTTCAGCATATCCAGCAGGCGATGACATTCTTAGTCATGGCCATTCCTCGTCAGCTTTCTTTGCTCCACCAATGAAGCTTCAAATCCTTTGTTTTAGAACTTCTCTGTTGTATTTTAGATTGTTGTTTCAAAATGATGTCTAATTGTACTACTATGTTCTGAAGAGAATTTTAGATGTCCTGCATTTAACAAGCTGTTTGATGCCTCTCGGCATATAGTGTCATATTAAATATTAATGCTTAATGAAGCACAAATTGCTTTCTCCACCGGAGAAATTCTCAGTGGATTTTGGTTGTCTGGAGTTGTCTTGTTTTTCTATCTGGTGATTGAAATTGAGTTGCCTCATAGCCTTCCTAGTATATGAGATCAAAAATTAAGGAATAACTTTGAGATGTAATTAATAACTTCCCCCTTAATAGATGTCACTGCAGACTAGGTAAGGGCACTTTGAAGCTTAGAGGATTGCAGCTGTATCAGGATCAAGTCAAATCTTTTACTAATCTGAAGATCTGCACATCTCAAATCCAACGACTCCAAGGAGTTGGAATAAGTGGGCCCCCATGTTATCATGTTATTTTTCTTACATGGATGGTAGTTGTATCATGTACGTGGAGTTTCTGTACCTTTGTGGTGTATATGCCTCCAGGCTCCAGGCTCCAGGCACAAGTTAGGAGTTGTAGATAAAGTGAAAGAAGTAACCATGGCTCTTGCAGTGGGCAGAGGATTTCTTCTCCAGCCGTGCTCTTCTTCAGCCTTCATTTCTAAGAATATTTATAAGGCATGGCCTGCTAGACCAGATCCAGGAACAACTCGACGTTTCACCCGAACTGTGGTTCGGGCTCAGCTCGGCCGCCCTACATGGCTGCCTGGGCTTGACCCTCCACCCTACCTTGATGGAAGGTGAGCCCCTCATATTTATACGTGTTCATTTTCATTTGTGTTCTTGGCCAGAGGTTTGTTCGAATTGTTTTTTGTTTTTTATTTTTCTCTCTCTTTCTCTTTAAGTCTGGCTGGAGATTTTGGTTTTGACCCACTTGGGCTTGGAGAGGATCCGGAAAGCTTGAAGTGGTATGTGCAGGCAGAGCTGGTTCATTCTCGCTTTGCTATGCTTGGAGTTGCTGGAATTCTTCTAACTGATGTGAGCACTCCCAAACTTCTCCTGGCCACTAACCATTTGTGAGTCCTTTGCATTAAATTGTCACTTATTTCAAAGGCTTAAACCGATATAAAATAATTAATTTGAGATCCGTTTAAGTTTATGATTTTAAAACGTGTGATTTAAAAATAATAATTTGAAAACTTGTGATTTATAAAAACACAGTTAAGCATTTGGTAAAATTGTTATTTGACTTTTAAAATCGTGCATTTTTAAAAACATTCCATCTCGCTTGCAATTTGAAAACATAGATTTTTTTTATGTTTTCAAATTGCAATTTTTTAAAAACGCTCTTTTAAATGATACATTTTTTTTTCTTTCTGGGATTTAGTTTAGAATTGTACTTTTGGTTTGAAAAATTGCAGTGCCAAATGCACTCCAATCATTTAATTAATATTCTAACACTATCCCTCACTTGTGAACTCAAACTTTCCCTTAATAAGTAAGACCCAACACTTGAAATATTTAATTAAAATAAGAAGTGAATGACAAAGATAAAATTAAAACTCAGTTCTTTGCTTTGATGCCATGTTACCATTTATTCCAAAAGCTTAAGCTAATATTCTAACATCATTTTGTTTATGTAAATGCAAAGGGGTCATGATTTGTTGCTTAATTGAACATTTTACTCACTATCAAATATAGCAAAACAAGCACAGCAATGCAGACTACAAAAAGCAAAGGCTTGAAAGTGTATAATAAGAGCCCCACACATCTTATCCAGAAAACTTCTACTCGTAATTTTTTTTATTTTTGTCATTTTCTTTTAATCTAATACTTTATATTTTACAGTTGCTTCGTGTGAGTGGAATCATCAACATACCAGTTTGGTATGAAGCAGGTGCAGTAAAATTCAAGTTTGCCAACACGGAGACTCTATTCATTGTCCAACTCATCTTGATGGGGTAGATTCTCCGCCCAATCTTGACCATTGAATTGATGATGGTTTTCTGCATTTTTTCAAATCTTGTTCATTGATGAGTGATAATCAAAAGATAGTTTTGCTATCATTTCCACTGTATGTTTCAAATCTTGTGCATTTACTTAAACATGATTTTGTTTATTTGAACAGGTTTGTTGAAACTAAGAGGTACATGGATTTTGTTAGTCCCGGATCTCAAGCTCAGGCATCTTTCTTCGGGGTGGAAGCCGCGCTGGAAGGTTTAGAACCGGGGTAATCTTTTCGGATCGAAATTTCCTACAATTACGAGTCCCTGCAATTGCTTGCTCCTTACAATTTGGCATTGCAGGGAAAGACACAGAGATTGTAGGAGATCCCGATCTAATTTTCTCATAAAAAGAATTATAAATTTATATATGTATCACTTCAAAAGTTGACATTTTGGTCCTTAACAAACAGATATCCTGGGGGTCCTTTGCTAAATCCTCTTGGCCTGGCTAAAGATATCAAAAACGCCCATGACTGGAAACTAAAAGAGATTAAAAATGGTTTGGTTTGCTCTTCTTTTTATTTTCTTACAATCAATTATCGTTTCATTATTTATGTACCATCTTTAATTGTTTGTGGCAGGACGTCTTGCAATGGTAGCCATGCTGGGCATCTTTGTGCAAGCTTATGTGACGCATGTAGGACCAATTGATAACCTTGTGGAGCACCTCTCAAATCCATGGCACAAAACTATTGTTCAAACCCTAGCTAACTCTGGATCTTAAATATAATTTATGTTTTAACACCACCTTTTCATTTGTTCAAGCCGTTGTTTTGTATTTTGAGAGTTTTTCTTCTTCTTGTATTTGGTCAGAAAAAAAAAAAAAAAAAAAAAAAAAAGAGAAAAAGAAAAAAAAGATAGCAAATGTGTTATGTTACATAACCCACCACATGTTTCCACCCATGTCGGGTTCGGGAATAAAATCTTCTCCATTTCACCCATTTTACGGTCAACATTTTGTTTCGTTTTATTTAACGATGTATAGGGTGCTACAACATTTAAAAAAAATTAATTGACATGATAACATATTTATTATTTTTGACAACATATATACTATAAGATTTGTGAAATCTAATTTGAATCATAAAATAAATTCTCTCAATTTCACTTGAAATTAGGATTGTCAATTTTTAAAATGACTCGCGAATTCGACACAAATTCTACATGGGTTGGATTACGGTTCACCTATATAGTCTTATACTTATACCTCGACATGACCTGAACTCGACATACAATATTTCAAGGTTGACAATGTTTTTTTTTTTTTTTTTTTACATGACTCACAACCCTAATACGAATAAAACACAAAATAAGTAAGTTAGAATTAAAAGACTTGGCTCATTTAATTAAATTGGTTGGGTTAAGGTTGACCTATATAGTTTTATACCAATGACCGGACATCGAACACAAATTGCCCCTTTTCCACTTGAAATGGCCTCAAATGTGCAAATACATCTCTTACATGGCTTCAAATAATTTCTACTCTACATTTTTCTAGGATATTTAGTTGTGGATATCCCAAATCCAAACTACTTGTTGGGAACCAAATCCCAGCAAATGAAAGGCACAAATAGATTCTAACATAATTGGGATAAGCAGAAAGTAATATCAATTATCTTTTCAATCCACATTGTATATGAAGTTAAATGAGAAAATTACAATTTCAATTTTCAAGACAAAAAGTATACTCACAAGGGTAGCTAACAATACACTCGGATTCTTTCTGACACACTTCTACAAGATTTGGTTTTCCACATTGCAAGCCTCTATAATACAGAACCATCTTATTACGTCTTTCCCCAACCAAACACTAACAGGAAGCTTATTATGACCTCCAATCCTTTTGGCGAATAAGTATACTAATCCAATTGACTTTATCATACAGAAAACAATCACCAACATGTAAACATTCTTCTTTTATCTTTTTTCTTGATGGGTTCCAACATGTACATTCGAGGAACTTCCTGTGAGATCAACTGCAACACTCGGGTCACTATGAGAAAAACCACCCAACAGAAAGAGGGGAAGCCATAGAAGCAAAGACCATACATACTAGTTTCTGGGCTGGGCGAGTTTACGTTGGCTTGGTTGTATGTGGCTTTCTTTTGGCCAAAAACATAAGAACCCGTGGAATGAATGCTCTCTTCTTTTTCTTTCCAACAGCCTTCCCTTCTAAGGATAACTCGCTCTCAGTGGTATTCCTATACGCATTTGCCAGTGGGCTTGACCCATAATTAGCAGGAACAACAGCATCGGGTGCCAGGTTGAAGTTCTTTGATTCTGTCTTTCCCTCAAAACTTGCCTTTGGGCTTTTAATGGGATTTACTACTCCATGAGCAGCTTCACCAGCTTTCCGTCGTTGTTCATGTTCGGCCCTCCATTTTCTCAACTCCTGTTCTACACCCAACTTCCCTTCCTTGGCCTTCTCAGCCCTATCCAATGCCAATTTCAGGGCTTCCTTTCTAGCAGCCATCTGCCTATTCACTTCTTCCAACTTTTCTAAGCTTCTTGACTCGGACTCCTTAGCTACCTCAATTTGGGAAATTGCAGCTGCCACCCTTATGTTGGCCTGCTCCTCTGCCTCATGAGCACGTTTGCTGAGCTCGTAGTACTCCTCTAGAGAAAGAGTTACACCAGTAGGTGAATCCACATCATTGGTGCTTCTAGCTGATTCACTCTCTTCCAAAGCTTTTATTGCCGCTATTGCCAACTTCTCTGAAGCCTTGGCTGCTTCTATCTCCTTTTGAGCTGCAAGTAATCTACTCTCCACAGTACTTGCTCCAGCCTTGGCTTGCTCAGCTTCTTCCTTTGCCTTTCGCAGCTCTTCACGAGCCACTTGAGCAAGTGACTTGGCCTGATCAGCCTCTTGTGCTGCTTGCTGTAATTGTTTGGGCAGCTCCACCATTTTTTCTCTAGCTTCTTTCTCCTTCAACTGAACTAGAGCTATTTCTGATCTCGTCCTGTCTAGTTCTGCTTCAAGAGATGCGACTGCTACTGATGCCATTCCTTCCCTTTGCCTAATGGTGGCAAGAGCCGATTTCTCTGTTTCAAGCTCTGACTTTAATGATGTGGCAGCCACCTTCAAGTAATTTACGTCAGCAGTTGCTTTCTCTATGTTGAGCTTCACTTCTTCAAGTTCTTTCTTTGCAGAAGCAACAGCTGCTTGTATATCACTATGAGTTTTCTTTGCTGATTCCTCTAGCTCACCATTTGAGTGTCCTCCTTCGTCAGTTTCCTCTTTTAATTTTGATTCCATATAAGCTGCTAATTCAGCTTTCAAATCAAGTAGCAAGGCTGAGGCAGTGTCAAGTTTTGATTTGAGGTCCTTCGCTGATAGAATTTGCTGGTCAAGTTTCTGAAGCTCCTCTTCTGCCTGCTTCAATTCCTTCTCCCAATAGAGAGAATCTTGCTCTCTGGCCATGGCTGCTCCTATTCTGTGTTCCTCTGCTTCCAAATGGGCAGCATGTGCAGACTCTAATGACTCCTTTGTGGCAATCAGCTCAATAGTCAGTTCTTCCACTGTCTTCTCAACTTCCTTGGATGCGGCAACAGCCTCTTCAGCTTTTTTCATAGCCACATCTTTTTCAGTTACCAGAGAAGCATATTCCTTACGCAGCGCTTCTAACTCCTCCTTAACAGATCTTAGCTCTGAAACTGCAGCTATATGCCTGGCTTTAGCCACCTCAAGCTGTGCCTTGGCTGCAACACTAGCTTCATCAGCAATTCCTTGCTCAATCTCTTCCACCCTGAGCTTGGCAAGTTCTGAGTCTTGTTTTGCCTGATGCTCCTCTGTCTGTGCCCTTTCAAGGTTCAGCTTTAGTTCTTCTATGAGTCTCTTGGAGCTGTCCAGCTCCTTCAGCACTTGCGTTTTTGCCACTTCAGCTATCTCCGACTGTATCTTATACTCGGGAATCTCCTCCTGTGCTTTCTCAAGTTCTTGTTCTACGAGCTTGCGCCTCTGCACAGCCAGAGGAGATTAACAGTTATTTTCAATGGGAAATGTCACAAGCTCCACTTGTAAGGCAAATATCACAATTTGATAAAAATGGATTATCAATACATTATGCATTCTAGAAAAGTTTCAAACACGTTATCACCAAAGAAAGCAAAAACTAACAGCAAGCAATAATTAGAAACGGGAACCTTTACCCAAGAATTGAGTTTGTATCCTCCTTTCCCCAATAGTTATTCCTAATTAAACAATAAACCTGACATAACATAAAAAATTAAACATGCGAGCAATCGTTCAGTAAAGCTTAAAAAAACATGTGCAGTCTGGTTGAAATAAAAAGTTATTGCTCTCTGGTCAAATTAAAAAGTCATTACTTTCGGAAAACAAACATTTTGTCTGGTAAATGTAGCACCTAGATTCATCATCACAAAAGTGCTACCACCATGACTACTAACAACTTCTCACCATCCATCTGCAGAACTAATCACACAACTGCTGCTGAGATGACTATAGACATTACCGCACACCATTTAACACCACAACCAGATATACCACCTTAGTAGTTAGTACACAATCATTGTGCTTCCTTTTTGTCTCTCTTTTTTTCTTTTTTTCAATTTCTGCAATGTAGCAATATAAATAAGATGCTATGCTCCCTCACAGAATTCCTTGGCACAAGATTGACTCAAGAAAAAACTTAATTAGAAGCCCTAAAAATTTAAGGCACCTAAGAAGTCACTAAATAGAAAAGAGCAGTGACTAGTCATAATCTCAGGAAAGTGAAACGTTATCTTTTGTCAGTTTTAGCTATCCTTACCAGTTTTTTGATACTGGCTAAATATCATAGCCACCTAGCAAGAAAATCAAATACTAGGATATTCTTTATAGTGACGGCAATTACAAGGAATGTATCAGGAAGTCTGTTAAATTGAAATTTGTCTATGGCGTAAAGGATACATTTGAGATACACGAGGTCAAAAAAACGAGTGTCCTCAGAAAGTTCTCATTTGGGTCTCTCTAGAGTGATGTGCACCTCCTCTACCATAACCACCATGACCGCAACTACTGCATTGGCACCAACGGTACCATCTAATCCACCTTCCCCATTGCTATTATCATCATCATCTCTATCCATGCCACTACCAGCAACATTACCACCACTATATATTGCCACTTGCATAACCACCCAAACCACACGAGTAAATCACATATTTCTTATTTTTAACATACCATATGTAGCATAGTGATCTCCAAAAACACTCGAACAAAGTGGTGCTTAAAGGATGTCATTATGGTTAAAACACAGCAGATTAAGTAATTATAATAAAATGGCATAACATATATACCTCCACAGTTTGGATTCTATGGGCTTTCCAATCAACAATTCCTCCAAACTTGGAAACAGCTTCTTTGACAGATTCAAAAGGTGCTGTGGTATCAATATGGCCTTTGTTTACATCAACCTGATTATCATATTTAGAAGGATCACTGGAGGCTGGTTTCTCAACGGCAATCTCAGTAACCTTTGCTTGGGGTAGTGGAAGCTCATCGGATGGCACTACATGAACCACATTTTTAGATTCCCTCATCTCAGGAGAGGAATGCTCATCAGATAGCACTACATGGTCCTCATTTTCTGATTCCTTCACCTCAGCAGGAGAGGACGTAGAAGACTTAATCACATCATCCACATGAACATGAGCACTGTCAATAGCATACCCATCTTGAGCTTGCTGTTCATCAGAAGAATCAACTACCCCACCAGTTTTAGAATTTGCCAACACCATATCCTGTTGATCTGTCTCTGTTTTATCAACTTTATCTGCTGAGGTTGAAGCTGAAGTGTCTGCTGGAAGAAGCTGATCTTGTCCCAGAGTTGGACCATCAGATGCATCTTCTACAGTTTCAGACAATTGGCTGTTGGGTTCTACTTTTCCATTAGTAACTGGATTTATTGTAGCTTCAATATGAGAATTACAATCATCCTGGGAGGGTAAGGAGGATTCTGGAGGAGACATCTCTTGAGCAATTTTCACATCCTGAGGAGGCTTTGCTTCTGCAATTCCTGCATCCTCCATACTAATAATGTTGTAAGGAGTGCCTCAAGGGTATCTGCATCCCAAGTAAACAGAAATCAAATTAGCAAAAATGAGCAGGAAAAAAAATCACGAGAAATGCATTGCCTCTTTCATGAAATTCTCGACGATGTAGGTAATTGAAAATTTATGACCATAGCTTGGGTTAAAACAATTAGTTAAGCTTAAACACCTCAGTGACTAGAATTATTAGAGGTCAGAACTCCTTAAATAGCTGGTCGATGACAAATTTAAGATATACAGGCTGCAGCCAATTGATAGGCCGTAAAAAATCCTAAGCCCTTGCTTTGATACCACCAGGAAACTAGGGTGTGAAACTTTTACCAGTACTTATGAGATTTTAACCTCAAGTTTTGAAGCGGAAGGTGTAAATCTTCATCTAGTTTCATTTCCCTGATTTTTCTCATATTATTTGTTTATTTATCTTTAATGTTTCCTTATTGTCAACCTCAGTCTCATTGTATCAAGCCTAGAAAGAATCACACAACATTTACATAATATGAATAGAAATGCCAATTCAATCATGACATAGGTTTTAGGACATTTTACACATCAAAATATGCCCTTCAGAGTTCAAAAAACATCTGGATCACATTTCCATGCTAGGGCCTATATACATGAACAAAATCTGCCGTAGGAAAGACGACTACCATCACCACCAATGTTCACATTTGTTTTGTGTATGTACCGTTAATCCTCATACATCATTTGTTTTGGAAAGTATTCATCATCATACACCATTGCATTTCATTCTTCCATCTAATTCAACTGTTAGGCTGATTAAGTAGGAAAGTGCAAATGATTGCAAGATCACTGATTGCTATTTCTACATCATAAATACTGAACAGGATGCAAAATCATGAATTCGAAATGGAATTAATGACATCTTCATTCTCACCAACTCATAAAAGCTAAGAAAATAAACTCATGCCATTTGGCATACCAACAGAGCAATTAAACTATTAAAGTAACAAATATTTATTACTATGTATGGTAACAATAATCCCTCACAAATTAATAAGGAAAAAAAATTAAAATTCTTACAAAATTTTAAATATACGTATTATTTCAACTCCGAGTTTCATTAATAACATTCATAGTTTAAAAAAAGAACAAAAATATTATAAAAATATTAAAGCAGCTACTTCAGCCTCAATTTTTCACTAAGCTTCCATGTTTTACGAACTCTTGTCAATCAAAAGCGAGGGAATATGGAAAATAAACTACAAAAGCATGCTTCGTAGACGAATTACCAAAACGCGAACTTACTCACGGAATTGCACAAATAATCAAAACAGATAAAGCCGCAAATCTAATCCAAAACTCAGATTCTAAGCTCCAATCAAGATTCAAGCATCAAAAGGAAGGTGATTTCACAGTTTATATGCTTAATTTGAAACAGAGGAAGAACAAGGAACGTACCAGAAACGAAACAGAGAAGTCAAACGGAGACGACAATCAAAAATTACTGAAATTCACCAAAAAAAATATGTAAATAACGATTAAAATTAGTAAGTGGAATGAAGATTAAGGTGGAAAATTTTAGAGCTAAAAATAGAGGGAGCAAATTACGGGGAGCGTTCAAGTGCGTGGAGCCTACCTCTTCCCACAGGCTAGATCCATCTGTACACTTGACTCTCTTCCTCTCCGTTCAAAATAAGCTCTATTTCTTTTCTTTTTTTTCTTCCGATTTCTTCTTATTCACTGTTTGTCGTCCCTGTTCTTTTCAGTTTTCACCGAGGAAGAAAAAAACACAGCTAGTGGTTTTCACGAAAGGGATTTTTTCTTTTTTTTTTGAAAGGAATCATTGGAACGGAAAAGTCGTTTTGGGCTTTTGACTAAATCTAGCCATTCATCTTAGTTTAGTTTGGGATTAAGATATATTTCATTTATTATTATTATTATCGACATATATCCCAATCTCAATGAATCCAATGCTCAGCTCTTACTATTACAACATGAAAACTCAAAAATAAAATTAAGAAGTAATCATTTTGATAATATATAATGTTGAGGAGATTAATTAATATCTTAGATTATTGAACGTCTTATATAACAACATATATTTATTAGTAGATATTTTTTAATGTTAAGATTTAATTCTTTTACTTGCACACATGTATATTTAATAATCTTCTAGTCTATGAGTTTGAATCTAATTATTTCATATTAATCATTTGTGTTTACAATAATCCTATTAAAAAAAATCAGAAAAAAAGCTGGTTATCTTGATTTTTTTTTTTTTAAAAAAAAACAAAAGTTTCTTTTAATTTGGGTTGGAATATATTTTTCTAATTCAGTTTACAAAAAAAAGAAAAGAAAAAAAGAAGCATGTAGTGTTGTATAAAATTCTCTTTATTATACATAAAATGAAAATAAGTTATTTTATAATTAAAATTTTATTTATTATATTTAACAATATATATAATATCACATGATAAATATATTGTAATATTATTTAAAATTTTATGATATATTATATACTAAAATATGAGTCTTTCCTGTCCGTTGTATATCAAACTCTTTAAATTTAAAACAAATGGCTAAAATATGAATAAAGTCACCGCCCATTAATTAATGACGCGGGTGCTTGGAATGGAATGACGCTCGTCTGTTTGAAAGGACTATTATACCCATCCAATTTTGTAAAAAAGAAAGGTTGTGGTTGTGGCACGGAATATTTATAGCCACGTGGAAGTAGAAATTTCAACAAGCGCAAACGGTCAGGAAGATAAGAGAGAATACAAATGATACGTCAAATGACCAAAATAACCCTTTCACCATTTCCACGTTGGGGGAGCGGGGTCCAGATCTTACCCCCACCACACGACCGACGCGTTGGACAAACTGTGACCGTTGGATGGATTGTGGTAGTTGAAGACTTGAAGTAGACTGTGGGATCCTAAGGTCTTCGAATAGAAGAATCTATTTTTGTAGAAGGTGGACTTGGGATTTGTGGAGCAAACCAGTGCTAACGTACGTGTGCGCTTTGGATAAGTTTGGCTCTTCGATAACACTAGTTGAAAATGCATAATAACTTTAAAAGTAATTTTAAATATTTTATGCAAAATGATTATTTTCATTTCATTTAAAAATAGAGATAACTTACTGGATATCCTAATGAATCTCAATCTTTATTATCCTCTACTATGCGATAAATAATAATTCAATAAATATATTAATTATCTAATAAGCAAAAGTGGGAACAAGATGCTCTTCATTTCAAATGAACTGAATTATCTAAATATTAGTCACCAATTTTTTAATTAGCGGGATGTAGTTACATTTTCAAATTTAGATTTCCACTAGTCAAAAAAATTTTAATCAGTAGGATGTGAAAGGTTATTCGGGAGCCACACGTGAGAGGCTTCTTCAAATTTGACTCGGTCATAAGATTTTTATTTCAGGATTCAAATATATGTCATTCTCGAACTCTTTGTGCACTCCACGATAACTAGCCCAAAAGGAGAGGGAGAAAGAGAGACAGCATGCCCAAACTATCTAAGCAGATGATGGGCAACGAGGCCCAAAAAATAGCCGAGCAAGGGGAAATTCTCACTTCAATGTTTATTTTGAAGTGGACTGGACTGGATCTTCAATTACTAATTTAATACACTCAACTTTTACTTTTCTTTTGTTCAACCAAAAAAAAAAAAAACTTTGAATGTTTCATGTATTACATGATCAACAGAATAAAGCTGCTTGAGCTTTGAATTGGGCATAAGATGGCACGATATATATAGTTAGACATACCAAAGGTTTTCTCATCTTAAGATGAGAAATTTAGAGCGTCATCATTGTTATTAGTAAGTAAGGCCCACGATTTGTTTTTATGTTATTATCCTCTTCACCAATAAAATATTAGCAGTTAGCACCCAATGCCCAATTTTTATTTTTTTTTTATTTTCTCTTAATATAATATTTTCTGCAACCATAGTGCAGCAATATTTTCTGAATATAATATTTGGACCAAAAGAAAGCTAAGGGCTCAAGCTGTCATGTATATATAAATGCTGATTTTCTAGGTAATTGCATCACCTAGAAAATATAATGATGATTTTTTTTTTTTTTGAGGATAAACCTCCCAATAATTGGATGAACTAACATTCCAGATTGTAAATATGAGAGACCTTTTATAAAATTCGCATGTCTCTATAGATTTCAGATAATTCATTTCTTGTTTAGACATGTAAATTTTATGAAAATTATTTAACATTTGCTATATGAATTACTATTAACCGAGACAACAAATTATTTAAACAACTTGAAAAATGGTACCTATAAAAAAAGTTGTATATATGTTATCAATGAGAATTTAGTATATTTTTATCAAAGTCTTTTTCGCTTTATGTCGTAGAAAAGCTTTGTGCCAAAAATTGTCTTTTGGTTTACTAAAAAAGTAGTATTTGTCTGTCCCCAAAAGGTAGCTCAATCGGTTAGGAACCATGCCTCATGAAGCGGAGGTCACTAGTTCGAATCTCTCCTCCCCCTCTTGTGTGGACATGTCAAAAAAAAAAAAAAAAGTACGTGTCTCTTCAAAAATAAAAACAATAAAGCTTTTTGGAAGAAAAATTATTTTTGGCTATCTTTGTAACATGCCATATTTTTAATAGGTAGCATTTTAAAATCGTTCGATCCAAGAGAAATGGCATAAATTCACATAATTCGAGAATTTATAATTTCTTTAAAGATTTTTTTTTTTTTTTACATGTCTATACAAAGAGGGGGAAGAGGGAATTCGAACTAGTGACATATGTTTTATGAAACGTGGTCCCCAGCCGATTGAATTACCTCTTGGGACCTTTAAAGAGAATCTTAATCCTAAGACAAAGTACCTGGGTTTTGAGCAACCGCAGAAAATGTCATAGAGAATTTAGTTTACATGTCTCTATCTATCAATAATGTGTCTATTTATACATGTACGTGCATGCGCACCAATACTTTTATAAGAATGAGAGAAATATCATTTGGATCTTCAGTCGCATGTTTTTTCTTTAACAACCTTCTACCGACTCCCATGGAGATATTATTATTTTCTTTGGTACTAATAATTTATATTTATAAACTTAATATATGGTGGTTGAACTATATATATATATATATCATAGAATTGACTATGTTAAGTTACCAGCAATGGTTGTGGTATCATTTCCTTTTGGGCCATGGAATTAGCTTGATTATATATATATAGTGGGTGTACCTAATTAATTAATAGGTTTGCTCAACCAACCCTTTCATAATCACTTGCCAACTCTCCCACCATCATCCCTAATTCTTTCATAATCACTCTACTTAACGGGGTGACATTCGTTACAAAATGGAATAACTCAAACATTTTTCATAAATTAAGTTACTTTAATTGAAACATTATATCACTTTCATTTTGATTTGGATGCTGCATCTGAAATATTTCATAATTTTGCACTTTTGAAATTGATGGGTCAAATATTCGAAATACATTATTATTATTATTATTATTATTTTATCAAAACACTAGCATGCATGTCTTCGATCTATGGAGTCATAAAAATTGTGTACACATAAGAATTTCTTTTGAATTATATATAAAACTTGCATTAGCAGTATTTGGAAAAAACAACAT
Source organism: Corylus avellana (assembly GCF_901000735.1). Classification (NCBI taxonomy): domain Eukaryota; kingdom Viridiplantae; phylum Streptophyta; class Magnoliopsida; order Fagales; family Betulaceae; genus Corylus; species Corylus avellana. The sequence goes on from NC_081546.1 coordinate 1,254,999, forward strand.
TGTCTTGGGAAATTTGTCTATGATCCCTGCAAAAAATAAATGTAAAGGATCATATAACTCGAACATCTCATATGCATTGTCTTGTAATTACACCCTATTCACACATAAATTATGTGGAAATATAAAAGAAAAAAAATCCCAAATATCCTTTCTATGGAAGAAATGAAACTAGAATGATTACAAATTCTAATCAATCAAATGAGACCGCCTAGGGTCTGTAACATTAATCCTCCAATGCCCATCAGGAAACCCCTTCTTCCCAGCTTTCCTTCTTTCCCAATTTAAGTTGGTCCTCCTCAGCTTCGTTAACCCACAAAAACCTTGCAACCTCTCATCCATGGCGTCGTGAACCTTCCACCACCTCTGGTGCGCCACGTCACTCGCATAAACACGTTGGTCCTCTATGTCCCAATTACAATCATAGTCCCTATAACACATCCAAGGCTTCAATCCCAGATAATGTACCGCATAAACCTTGGGAGGATCGGCCCCAAAGAGCTCGTTCTTCACACTCATCTCCAATGTTGTGTTTGCCCAAAAGTTCTTCAAGAAGTTTACTCTCCTGGGCAACCTGTGCCACCACACGAAGATCTCGTTAAGGAAACCCTGGTCGCCGCCGTTGTAGGAGATTATGTCTTTTCTGTTCTTCATGAGCACTCGAAACGTGCAGTTAGAGGGCTCGATGACCATGATGCCGGAGTTGAAGATCGACACGTCGTTGCCGGTGGCCGACATCTGAGGGAAGTGGAAGAGGAGGTCAAGGTTACGCAAAACAATGATGTCAGCGTCGATGAATATGATCTTGTCGTAGTCGGTGAGCTGCCAAAGTCGGAACTTGCTGTAGTTGTACTCGTTGTACGTGCGCTTCTCGGCTCTAGGGTTTCGAATACGCTGGATGAGGCGGATGGTCCACCCGGCAGCGGCAAGGGCGTCGCGTTTAATGGTGGAGATGGAATTGTCTATGAGCAGGATGAGGTCGCGCTTGGTGCCTGTTTGGAGGAGGCTTTGAGCAAGGGTTATGGCTCCACAAACGTAGCCTTCAGAGGAATGTAGAACCGTGGCGTAGGCCTCTCGTTTCGGTGTCTTTGTGGAGCTTAAGATCTTGGAGATGTCATACACTTCATCGATACCTGCGATATGTTATAAACACGTCACATCATCCGGGACTTACACTATAATTGTACTTAAGATTTATAAACAAGACTGGTAAATTTTCAGCATATAGAAGTTTCATTGGAAATTTTGGAGAGAAAATGCACATCGGTTATCCAGTATATATAGAATTTTTTCACTGCTTGTTTTGTAGAAGCTAGCCATGCATGTTGTTCGACTTTTATTCTTACTCAAAAGTTGTAATTGGTACGTACTAGAAGGCTGTACGATTTAAAAGATGACCAAATTATGTGTTGTTGCATTTAACGGTGTACATAATACCATAAATTTTAAATAATATGAGAACATATACATCATTAGATCTGTAAAAATCTAACATAAACTATGAAATGATCACTCATTTTTATTTTCATTTCACTTTAAAAAGGGTATGGAAATGATTCTATAAAGAATTAACATTAATGTATTGAATCAAATTTATCACATGTTAACAGTGAAAAATATTAATTTAGAATTATTTGCGATATTTGATACTTGTCTTCTTCATTAAAAAAGTGACGATGGTGACTATTGAGGGTACCGAATTAGTTAAAACCACTAATGAATTCCCTAATTTCCATGAAAATGGAAGATAAATGCAGATGTTTCCAAATTCTAAATGAATGCATATGCATGAAAGCAACTTTTTTGGCGCCTAGGAAGTAGTTAGGAAGGTTGCTTAGAAACACAGCTAATTAAAGGATACCACAACCACTTCCCAAATGACTCACTAAAAGCAAGCAAATGCTTTCCTCTATTTTCTCATTCTTCACATTAATAATGCACCCAACCAAACCATGCTGTCATCATCCAAAACACACACACATATATAATGATAAGTTGAAGGTGCTTTTGTTTATTATGATACACTCGATTGCACACAGCTAATATCTTCTTAGTTGTTATCTAAGAAATTGACATTATAATTATTTGGGCTTGCCAGACCTAACCCGAGCTGATTGGTTGGATACTCAGGGCCTGTTTGGAATTGCGTTTGAGAAGCTTAAAAGTGCTTTTAATACTTTTAAAAATTACCAAAAAACAATTTTGGCAAAAGCTTAAAAATGACCAAACGCTCTTTTTGACTTAAAAGTTCTATTTTTAAAACGTAAACAAGCACAGTATATTAGTTTCTTCTAATTAAGAAAAGCTTTATTATATCTTGTAATATACGACAGCTACTACTAAAATTAAGTGTTGAACCTATCAACAAAGCGCCTGTAGCTCAGTGGATAGAGCGTCTGTTTCCTAAGCAGAAGGTCATAGGTTCGACCCCTATCTGGCGCGTTTTTAATACTTTCATCAAAACCCTTATTTTTTTTTTGGTGTATATGCCAGCAGCAAGCCATGAAATGAAATCAAACAACTGGGAAAACTGTGATTCAAATTTAGGCATACCTTGTCCCCAGAGGGGTAAAGCCAGCCTGCAAGACCCAACCGGCAAGGAGACCTTCTGCTCTAATCTCCCCATCTCCGCCTCAAAAAGCCACCAATCACCTTCTTTTCTTACCAAATCGTTGCATCTAAACAGCTCCATCATTGGCCTGCACTTGCTCAAAAACACTACCTTTGTTTTTCCATACCAATCCCTCTTCCCCTTCTTCACTGCCAAATTTGCCGCTATCAGATGAACTTGGAGCCTCGACACGTCTCTCGCCCAACCCTCTTCTGGAAACTTGCATGGCAATCTAGCCACTATCATATCCATACTCTCATAGCTTCTAAACTCCGGCATCGGTATCTGATACAATATAAATTAAATAATTAAATAATTTTATTTTTATTTAAAATAAATAATTAATAATTTAACCTCCGATTAATTACCTCGGGACAGGTTGGGACATCAGTCTCTTCCTCTTCATCTATCCATTCAGGGAACAAATCTTTCCATTCAAACAGCTCTGAAACCTGTTGGAATTTGACTGGTTTAATCTCGCTGATGTCCCATCCACTCACATCCATGTCATCCATATTCACCATCCCAATTTTCATTCCTCTCACCCTCAGCATCTCCTTCATGAAGCTTGGCATTTCTATCTTGCTCAAGTTTCCGTTAGGCGGCTTTGGTGAATCAATGGCGGCGTCCGTCTCCTCCAAGACCACCTTCTTCATCTTAATGCCTGTCTCCGCCTGCAAAAGTCAATTTCAGCCAAATGGGTCATCCAAATATACGTCAGAAATATATATATTTGAGGAGAAAGAAAAAGAGAAACCACTGGCCACCGGCTAGCTAGCTCGCTCACCTTACCTTGTGATGGCACCCGCGCAATGAACACCGAACAAGCAACGCTGCATTCTCAAAATAAACAGAAGAAGATGGCTGCAGAAGAAGAACTGCGTAAACCAGTAGAAAGAAAGCGAGGAAGAAGATATTTATTCTGATAACCAAAGCCTTTGAAGGGATGGCCTTCATCATCTTTTGAAGACCAAGTGATCCTTCCATCACATTAAGCAAAAATCTGTAGTAGATCCTCAAAAAGGGCACCCGTATATATATCTATATAATTACTCCACCACCTTCGCTGAAAAATGTGTAGAGAAATTATTGTGATTGGGATATGAAAGGATGATTTGGATGCAGTGGTTAGAGAGCTTAGAGAGTGATGTTAGTGAGAAGTTCAAATTAAGAAAGTCAGACCATTTAGAGAGCTCCATGTGTCATTTGTGTGTGATGGTTTTCTTTGCTTGACGACAAAACCGTCGGAGAAATTATAATTGATTTGTTTTTGTTTCATATGCTATTAATTAGGTGCATGCTGGTATTTCTAGACAATTTTTCAGAGTTTCCTATGCACCCACCCTTGTACGTATTTACCCTTCTCTCCCAACCTACCAACTCCCACATCCACACAACCTTGCTTGCTACCTCGGCCATCTTAATAAGACCAAAGGGAAGGTTGTTATCTCATTAATGTTTATATAAGGAACAAAGTTTTCCTGCTCAGAAATAAAATGACAATTTTTTTTTATTTTTTTTCTCATACTTAAATACGAAGAAATTCTTTAAATTCAGTCGATTTTCTAACACTTTGCAAAATACATGTTTTTTGAAGGACAAAAACCTCCAAACTGGGTCGTCGAAGATTTCTTTAAATCAATCTATTAAGTTAATATAAATGAGATTGGAATTTCTTCAAATTTACTCTATACAAATATTACGTGTTCCTTAGTATGTGAGAAATACATGTTTTTTAAAAATAATTTTTATTCAAACTGGGTTAAAGAAAAAAAAAAAAAAATCTCCTTTAACCCAGTCTATGATTGATATAAATTAGCTAGATTGGATCAGTTTTTTCAAATTCAGTATATAAATTTGTCACGTGTTTCTCAATACGTGAGAAATACACTTTTTTTTTTAAGGGAAAAGTTTTTCTTCAAATTTGTCTTGAAAGCACGTGATTTTCACTGAATTTAATTGGAGAAATTTTGTTTAACTTAGTTAAGAGAAAAACTTTATCCTTAATAATAAAAAAAGGTATAAATTTGAGAGTAGTTTAAGAGAGAGAGAGAGAGAGGGGGTGGGTGATAAAACAATCTTGAGAAACTTTAGGTACGTAAAGTATTGTAAGGCTTTTTTTTTTTTTTTTCTAATGATGTATTGTAAGGCATGAATGTTGAAAGAGGCAGCTAAACAGACCGGCCAACAACTATTTGGTTGGCTGGTCAACTTCATGAAAGAAATGTCCCCATTTATTCGTTACGGAATTGTGAGTCCCCACCAATTTTCATTTTTCCAATCATTTCCTCCTTTTGGTTATCAAATTCAAAAGTAATTGATATATAAAAAAGGGGGTTTTAGGTTAGATATCAGCACATCACAAGCTCACCAAACAAATGATATGTGGGCATGCTTAACACGAACTGGCAGGGCCAATGTTATGGTAAACTATCCCAATCTTCTTCTGGTCACCCTCTTCATCAAAACGAACTCAAGCTACGCCTCTCTCTCTCTCTCTCTCTCTATAGACTATAGAATATAGACCAATAGGCTTTTTTTACACCTTATCATCATAATCTGTACTTTATACACATATATATCATGTGGATGGCGACTCCTTGTTGGTCTCATCCATTTTGGGCCTTTCTCCTTGGGTAGTTACCCTTTCCTTTTTCTGGGTTTAGGTGGTGGCCCTACGATTTGCTAACCGCCCATTTCTAAAGCAGAATGTGAAAAATGTCTCATTTGAGTCTTTTTGAACAAAAAACAATGATGATCTAAAATTGTGAAAAAATTCACGCGGGAAGCAAGGCGTGCGTTTTTTATTTTTATTTTTATATACACGATTTTTAAAATGTTCTAACTACCTCTAATTCGTTGCACTAAAATATGTCTCATATCAACTGTCAATTTAACGGTTGAGATAAATCGTTCCACTCAAACCGGCTTCACATCAATGGCCAAATTTCAAAAACCCATAAATGAGTTGATCTAATACTTCTTGCTTTTCTTTGACTCCACTCATTCGACAAAAAGGGATAGCTCGAAAGCAACAACCTATGACGCTCGAAAGATTTACGAGCGAAACTCTACTAAAATAGGGAAAGGGCTTCTACTTAGAACGAACACTATTTTACAAATTTTATCAAAAAGTAATAATACTATTCACACTTATTTATTACACCTACTGACGTATGACATTTTAAGTAAATTGACGTCACATCAACTAATATGAAACAAGTATAAAAAAGCCACTTAAACCACGCCATGTCAAACAGTGTAAAATGAGCATGAAAATGAGCATTACTCTTTGCCAAATGTTTTATGCATCCTCAAAAATCAAAATCGCATATGAATTTTGAAATCACTATATATATATATTTTTTTTTAATTTTTAATTTTTTAAACGACACGTTTTAAGAGCACTGAAGTTATACTCCAATGTGAAAAAACTAGATATCTCTCATGCAAGAGTTGACAATACTCGAGCGAGTCGGCTCATTGTAAGATCTCTTTGCTAAACGTTAGATACATAACGAGCAAATTGTGCACTGATTGGGCAATGCCAAACCAAGTACGGCCCTATTATAGCAGTCCATTTAGGCAAGCAAATGCCCTAATCTCACTTCCAGCCTCATTAGCATTTGACACAAAAAATTTCACCATGCGCCAACTCTGTCATATTGTCATTTCATTTCAACTATGTGTTGCTGAGGAAACTGAGATGTATGGACTCAATTGCGTATACCCTATGTGCTTACTGTGATGATATTCAACAACTGCCCCTTCAAAAGAGATTTATGGATGAGAATTTTCCTCCGAACCGAGTTGGAAGAATTTTCTCTAATCCAATCTATTAAACAAATAAATTCAACAGCATCATAAATGCTCTAAAACATAAAGAGCACATTTGTATCAGTATAAATCGGACTGTACATATAAAGTACAAGCAGTTCCATAATTTAAGTGTCAACATTGTGATTTCCCTGACCTTCTTCACTGGATCTCATGTAGCTGGTTCACTCCCTCATATATTTTTCAAATGGATACCCATCCACACTCCGGGAGCTTTGACTTTCCTGCATTCCATTATCCGCATGTCAAGGGGTTTATTTCGCTAACATGCAACACAAGCACAAACGCAGAGGTTACTGATAGTCATAATGGCTGACCTGCTTTATTATGAACCTGATAACATGAATTATGCTCGCAGATTCCAGATCCATTCAAATGGTCAGTTGAACTCACATCACATGCATCACGCTTTAAGCACTTCTTGAATGTGTTGAGAGTGGCTTTTGCCAGGAGGAATAAAAATTAGATCTTCCCAACCCGAGTTATTCTCGCTCATCTGCATCAGTCAAGGGGGGCATCAATTCAGTGTTTAATTCTTGTATTTCAAAACAAATTAAACATGGTAAAGCAAATTCATTGGAAGTGTCAGAGGTGCAAACCAATTCACAGGACGTATACAAGAGAAAAACACTCAAAACGATCAATTAAACATACAATTTGTATAGGCAATGTCTAATTACCTCCATTTTTCTCAAAACAGCTTCCAAGCTACCAACCTGTTCACATAATTTTAATCAACCAATGAGAATATATTAATGTAAAAGAAATAATACCAAAAATCAACATTGTAATGTTTGAGAAGATGTGTAACAAATCATTAAATACAACTTCTGTCCTGTGCTGAAATCAGGGCTAAAACCACTATAGGTGGACGATGTCTAATCCAGATGGATCCTTCCAAAAAACTTATTGGAAAAGAAGTGTTCAATGCTGTCAGGGAGGCCAACTTATTAGGACGGGAAGGGATTTCCAATCTAGAAAAAGAGCTTGCATGGTAAGTTTTGTACCAGCAAACATAAGTGGAAACATTGACAACTCTTTGCCCATATCATTAGTTGGATTAAAATGAACTTTCAAATTCAACCCAACAATTTTTCTGGTGACCAGTCACCAATTTTAAAGAGCAAAGCTATAACATGGATTCTTGCACATTTCAATTACTGAAACAAAACAAATTCAAGACAATTGAAATCAGAAATGGCTGCTGGTGCAAAAAACAGAGTTTTAGAATGAAGTATCACAATGTCTGGCGAAAGAGAAAAGATGCTAAAATTGGAGCACCTGACAAACAACGCAGAAAATGAACTATATAACATAGAATATTTTAAAATGTGCTTCTGAGCTTTTGAAATGTATACACTTATTGTCATTTGCTACGTTTTGAGTAAAATGATTTCACAGTTAATGCTATAAATACTTAAAAGAGAAGCAGGCTAAAACAATGTCAGGTTTTCATACCATAATATGTTGAGAGAACGACGGTCCTCTTGATGCCCTAGAGACTTTTGACAGTTCTTTTTCTATATCCTCCTGTATAAGAACAAGCAAATGACAGCTGCTAGTAAATCACATACTCGTATCTGCATCTTAAAACATAACAGCATCTGCAAAGAGCTCAATAGGCCAAACCAACCTTTGTAAAATATACTGGGCAGTAACGCTTGTTTTTCTTCTTCACAACCAGAAGGTCTGACTGTAGATACAGGCAACTAATTAGACAATACCGAGCAAGGAGAATTAATTCAGGACAACTAACAGCCCAATTTCTCCCCAAACACACAGGCAAGCAAGTATGGTCATCTACAATTCTACTGCTTCAGCATGTTTCTCTCTCTCCTCCTCACTCACTCCCTCCAAAATATTTCAATTGAGTGATGGACAAACACATGCATGTAAAAGCCACGCATATTTATTCCAAGTATCATCCAACGGTCCAACCTAAGAGCTCAGTTTGTTGTATTTCCGCTTTTAAGGATGGAAATTAGACTCAAAAGTAGATTAACAAACCTGAAAAACGGGAACTCCATCAAACCCACTCTTGGAATCAGCAGCTTTGAGCTAATACACACAAAAGATAATTGTGAGCCAGTCTTTAAGGTTTCGAAAATACAATCACATAATAATGGAATACATGTATACAACATGTTCATAAACAAGAATTATGAAATTCTCCCGCAACATTTTTACATGTTGCAGCATAAGTGTTTGTACTGTTAAAGTTCCCATTTCCTGCTGTCCACATGACAAGCCAAAACCCAATGGTCTTTGCAGTGTGTATGACAGCCCCACCTTTTTTTTTTCTCCTTTTTTATATAAATTTTTAAGATGAAATTTTAAAAGTCAAGTGTAACGGTATGTGGCCCTACTTTAGACAGCAAACATGTAAGATTCACGGAAAGGGGGTACAAAGAAATTAGACATTTGGGTTAATCACATATTACACTATATCATCGACCTGTTATGCTACATTATAAAAGATCAAACACAGAGCTGTTATCAAAATACCCCAAAGGATAAAAGTCAATATTTAGCGCAGAAAATAAAGGGCGTTAAAAATAAAAAGAGTTATTTAGTGCTAAACCAAATGCAGTTTCAAAACATGCGGTTTGAAATATCGATTGTAAAACACAGTAAATGAAAAGGTGATTTTTAAAGACAGAATTAACACTTAGTAAAATCACAGTTCACCCTTTAAAATAGTTATTTGCGATTTGAAAACTTAGATTATTCCAAGTTTTCTAACCCTGCCATTCTTTCCAAACCTAATCCCAAACAGACACTTGATGCATTTTTGCTTAAAAACGCACTTTTGCCGCCAAACAGATTCTAATTTCTTTGTCTACTTTTACAGACACCAATGACCATGTGACATGTTAGTGGCTTAGTGCACATCAAAAAGTTTGACTCATCGCTCTCTAAAAATAGTAATCGCTTTCAAACTAAAACAAGGGGCAACGATATGGCTTAGAAGACGAGCGGTGAGAGAAACTAACCTCCAATGCGTTCTTTATTTGAACTGGGTCAGGTAAAAAGCGGAATGCAATTCCTTCGACCTTCAACATATATACCTAGAAGTTGTAGAAACAAGAAAAAAGAAGAGCAAAAATCATATCACTCAATATGAATCTAACAGTGAATACAAATGATCTTATCTGAGGAATGAATCCACAAGTTTCCCCAAAGACCATTAACTCGCTAAATTTACGCCAATTGCCAATAAAGGCTCAATTAAACTCTAAATAAATACCTGGTCAAGAGTAATGGGAACAACCTTAGCCTCACTTCGTAGCTCTCTTCTCCGCGTTCTAACCTGAAAATCGCGACAAGCAGAGCCAACAATATATCAATACAGAACGAAGAAAATTTTCCGTTTGGTTACTGGGAAAATGTCGTACTACACAACGAACAAAATATTTCACTGATGGAAATTCAAAAGAAAAAGAGAGAGAGACAATCTATTCAATTCTATTGCTTTCCTAACATTAGAGAAAATCGCTGACCTGAGCAAGGAAGGCCTCGGCGTCCTCCTGGCGAAAGCAAAGCAATCCGATCGACTTGGCTGCATTGGGATCGGAAATGAGCACGAACTCATTGTTCGAGTTGCTGACAGTGTACACCGCTGTGCCAGCTAAAGTTTTGGCGACATGGTCGGAGCTCAAGACGGCGGCCATGGCCTCCTTCGGCTGGAAAATAGAGGCAAACGGCGGACGGTTACGCAGGATAGGTGCCTTTGGCCAGTTGCTGGCTAGGGTTCCGGCGAACCGCTTTGTGTCGTCGAGCCGGCTCGCGAGCTCGGCGCCGAGCCGGAGGCAGTTCTGGTGGATGAAGGTGGAGAGCGAGAGAAGAGGCTTTGTCGGCCCATAGGGTTTCAGGGACTCCATGCCTGAGAGAGAGAGAGAGAGAGAGAGAGAAGAGAGCCGGACAGAGTGTACGTGCCTCGAGTTTGATAATGGGGTCGGCGAGTGGTTAAACGCAAAGTTTGAGCGCGTGGAGATTGGAGTTTTCCAGGAGTCTCAATTGGGCCCATTAATATCTATCTCGAGCCCAATTTCAAGCCACTCTGTGTGAGTTGCACCCAACTTCAAGCCCAGCCCAAATGCTTAACCAAAAAATAAATAAATAACTAAATAACACAAATATAATGGATTGAATAAGATTAAGATGTAGCCGCATAGTAGTAGTATTTATTGAGTCTTGAGAGTGAGACAAAGTTACAGAATCTGTAGTTATAATTCTTTCTCACGTTATGGAAAATATCCCATCATCCAAAGCCATAAGATAACACAGAATCCTTAACAGGAAATCCATCGAAAAATTAGAATATGAAAAAGGGTTAATTAAAAAAAGAAAAGAAAAAGGAGATTCCTATTTATCAGTCTTCAACTTTTTGTTCCTTGTAAAACCAAAGGAAAAACTTTGGAAGGGAAGTTGTTACGGTCCTAAGTTTTTTACATGATTTAAGTGACAATCTTAATATAATTCTTTTTTTAAGCCAATTTTTAAATTTGAGTTCTACTTGAAGCTTCGTCATTTGGTATTATAACCAACTACTATGTTGAGTATGAGATCAAACACAGTTCATCACGTATGAGATCAAGTGCAGTTCGTCGAGTATGTGATTGAATGAGTCGCGGCTTTATGCCTGAGTAGTCATGAAGGGAACGACCTAGCTATAGGCTCGATTATGTATGAGCAAATACAGAATCAAGTCATTGAATATTGAGAGATGAGTGGGGTTGACAAAAAAGAAATGACTATTATCAAGTCAGTATTAATAGACTGAGCCGCTGTGGATGTCGTCGGTGACGAAGCTTTCTGATATTTTACAATCTTAAACGTTTCATGTAACTTCTTTTTTTTTTTTTAATTTTTTTTTATAAATAAATAAAAAATTGTAGGTCAAAGAGACCAATTGTAGCTATCCTACCTGGGTATGACCATATATAGTAGCGTCTAGCTGCCTACTTGCTGGAAACCGCATAGGAGAAGCCTAGATAGTGGGAACCGCTTGCGCTCCCTCAAATTCAACTGAGCCATAACCTAACGACCCAGCCCCACCAGAGTATCAATGGAAATTATAGCTTAAGTACAATTTTAAGCCAATTTTCAATAGTTAATATTCCCCGTAGGCCCATGTTTTCTTTTTTGGGTCCTTTGCAAGATAAAGTTTAACCATTTTCAAGCACCACGGTACACGAATAATGCTACTAGCAGTCTGGCAGATATAATAGGTAATTGCTTTTGGGCCAATTAAGCTACCGACTTTCTAGAAGCTTAATTTCTCCCGCGATTCGATCTAGGATTGGATCATCCATCATTTTCCAAGGTGTTTTATTAATGCTATAGCCGCCCATGTAATAAATACTTCATCTTTTATACGTTCAACTAAGGGAGAAAGAGGGAGATGGAGAAAGAAATGGAAAGAGGATTCAAACCGGCATGTGATAAATAATATATGTATTGTTATATCAATTTATAAAGAATTTATAGTACAACTTTGCAACTCTAGAGAATGATGATACATAATATTATAAAAGGTTAATTAGAAATTGATGTGATTATATATGATGACATGCTATATACCAAATGCATTCAGTTACACGTGTATTTCATGCATCAAATTCGCAGAAAATGGAATCATATGATTCATGCATATTTTAACTCAACACAATAGTATGGAAAAATGTATATTTATAATTGGAGAATAAAGGTTAAAACATATGAGAGCTAGCCGCATCAATATATATATATATATATCATTGCCATGCACTGATCCCTAATTAATTAATTAAGTTGCCCCAGAAGCTAAAACCCATTAAAATAACCTGAGAAAATGCGTGAGAAAGTTACCATGTTTAAACCTGTCCGTGTTTCCTTCACAAGAGATCAGCTAATGAATATTTTCAGGAGCCATGACTTGGATGGAGACGGAAAACTTTCATGGAAGGAGGTGAAGGCAGCATTCGGATATCTTGGATCACGTTGGGATTCTTATAGGGCTATGCTGGCACTTCTTCATGCTGATTCCGACCACGATGACTACATTGGAGAGGAGGAGTTGAAAAAGCTTGTTGACTACGCCCTACAATGCAAGTACACCATTGCCTAGACTGACGTAAATCTTGGTGTTATTGTGTGTGATTAATGTTGCCCTTGCTTGTAGTACTTATGTAACTTGTGAGTGCATGTGTCTGTTTGTAATAAGTCACAACTTACTTTTGATCATGTAATCGAAAGAGGTGACTCTCTCAACCCGTCTTTCTTTTTCTTTTTTTTTCTTTTTGGCTCACATATCAAGGGATAGGGGTGGGCAAAAACCCGCACCAACCTGCCCCGATCCTCTTGGATTTGGTTTTTTTTTTTTTTTTTTACGGAAACGGATTGGATTTCTTCCAACAGAGGCGGGGTGGAGAGGGTTTTGGGTTGGAAAATTTTTGGACGGTACCTGCAGTCCGCCCGCTAAGAGCCAAATAAATACGAAAAACCCTACTTCTTTTGCTTTCAGACGTCTTCTCCTCAAGACCTAGCCGCCTTCAAACGTCTTCTCCTCAAGAAACAAGGTAATAAATGATAAGATTTTTTCCTGCGAATTTTTTTCGCTTCTCTAGGGAGCTTGTCTCTCTTACTTGACTCCTTGTGAGTTTTTTCCCTTGTTCCCCTTCTGTTATTGATTCCAAGTGAGGTATTTTTGCTCTTTTTTTTTTCCTCTTCTTCCTTGGCTGGTTTTTGATGACACAGATCTACAGATTATAAGACCGATCTAGCTTAGGTGTTGTGAAAAGTAAAAACTACCACCACCATGTATAGATTCAAACGAATTCAGTTTGGGTCTGCTTTTATATTGAAAGACTATTTTTTTCAAAGAAAAAAAATATATTAAAAAAAAAAAAAATAGAAGAGAGAAAAAAAAAAATTGAAAAGAGTGGCTGGGGGACAAAATGGGGGGGCTAGACCACCCCATTTTGGCCAAGGGAGTGGCTAGAGCCAGCCCCATGGCCGGTTTGGGGGTGGACGAACCACCCCCAGCCCATGGCCAAAGGGGTGGTCCAGCCACCCGACCAACCCCAAAGGGCCAAAACCCAAACTTTTTTTTTTTTTTTTTTTGGCCTTTTGGGGTTGGCCGAACTACCCCCTTAGAGCATTCCCAGCAGACTCCCTATAAGGGAGTCTGTTCCTTATATATAGGGAATATGTCTAAAAAATTGCAAAAAATGTCCCCAGCAGACTCCCTATATTGTTCCCTAAACAATCAGATGCTACAGTAGAACCCAATGTTTTGGGTTCTACTGTACCGATCCTGATGAATTATTTATTCTAAAAACACTCTCTCTCCTCTCACGGCTATCTATGCACGCAAACCTTCTTCTTCGTCTTCGACGTCTTGCTTCCTCTTCTTTGTTCAAGCACGCTTTAGACTACTATTCCATGAGCTAGAAGTTCATGGATGAGTATCAGAAGTCGCCGAAGAGTACTCAGGCGGCAGCCACAAACTGGAGGATCTCTAGTCGTGGAGTGCTTGCTTTGGATTGATGGTTGATCTGCTTGGGATGGCTTTCGATTAGAATCATAATATGGGTTTCTTTGATTTTTGAAGGGAAATTTTGGTTATCATGGTGATTTGGTTTGCTTAGGGTGTTCTGAAATGTTGAGATGGGTCCTTTGATTTACCAGGTTGAGATGGGTCCTTTGATTTTGCAGCAAGGGCAGAGGACCGGCAGAAAGAAGAAGATGGAAAAATTTTGCAGCAAGGACTGGTTTTCTACCGACAGAAAGAGGACCTGCAGAAAAATTTTCCCTTCCAGCAAGGGCAAAAAATCCAAAGTAGAGGGAAGAAGAAGATAGCTACGGGAAGAAAGAAGAAGAAAATATGAGGGAGAGAGAGAAAGTTTGTTTAATAAATTAAAAGAATAAAATAAAAAAGTAAAATAAAAAAAATAATATTTTAATGATATAGGGAATGACGAAGGGAAGCTATTGGGGTGCATATTGACATAGGGAAGCATAAAGTAGTTTGGATCCTTAAGTTTAGGGAAAATGACAGGGAAGCTGCTGGGAATGCTCTTAGCCATGGGGGTGGTTCGTCCACCCCCAAAAGGCCAAGGGAGTGACTGGAGCCACCCCTTTCATTTTTTCTTTTTCTTTTTCTTTTACTTTTTTTTAATATTTTTAGTTTTTTAACATTTTTATTTTTTAATTATTGATTTTTTTTAATATTTAATAAATATTATATTATTACTTAAAAAAAATAGTTTTTTATTGCCCAAAACGACCCCAAACTAGGTCGTTTTGGGCTATTGCATGGTGCGGTAGTTTTGCACGACTGCACCTAAGCCAGATCCGATAAGACCAATGAAAAATTACAAAATGCCATTAACATAATACCCGAACCCGCCCCACAAAACCCGCAAAACCCACCCCGTTCTCACCCGCTCTATAACCCAATACCCAATGGATAAAATCAAATGTACCCGGGTGACGGGTTACAATTTTCAAACCCGCATGTTGCGGGGCAGGTTCCAGATATGGGCAATACCCGGCCCGCCCTGATCCGCGCCCAGCCCTATCGAGGGACATTGTAAAATTTAAAATAATTAGTTTACTCGGAGTTCTTATTTAACTAGAGATAATAGTTAATTAATTACGTTTGGAGTACTTTTGACGGTCTAACCGGTCTAGAGAATTTTCAATGATCTATTCTATTCTATGTGAGAAAAATAATAAATAAATCGTGTTGTTTTGTAATGTAGAATATATGATTTTTTAAAATTTTTAAATTTTTATTTTTTTTATATTGTGTTGATGTCTTATTTATTTTTTATTTTTTCTGTGATCAAATCTCTACTTTTCTTAGCTTCCCCATCGCCTACTTACTTTCTATATAAAAAGGGTTATTTATAACACAAATATAATGGATTGAATAAGATTAAGATGTAGGCTTGTAGCCGTGCGCTTAATTTCCAAAGTTAAAAGCATCCACTTGAGTCTAGAGTCAAAGTTACAGAACATGTAGAAGTAGTAGTATTTATTTCTCACGTGATGGAAAATGTCCCACCATCCAAAGCCATACGATAACAGAGAATCCATAACATGGAAATCCATCGAAAAATTAGAATAAGGAGAAAGCTAGCCTAGCTAGGTTAAGGAAAAAAGAAAAGAAAAGGTTATTCCTATATATCAGTCTTCAACTTTTTGTTCCCTTTTTTTTTTGGTGAGCAGCTCTTTCTTCCTCCTTATCTAGCTAGTACGTTCCTCCTTATGTATTCACATTAAATTGCAAATTTTAATAATTCTAATTGTGAAAAACATCACATCATATAAATATTGTAGAATCTGCAAAGTGGTCGAAAAAAGAAGTAATAAGAATTCGAAACTGCCTATAATATTAATATTCTATTCGAACAGCTAACATTGCTAATTTGCTAGCTAGCACGTCATTTAGTTTATATTCATCTCGACGAAAGCAAATAAAATAAATACTATAATTTTTATTTATTTTTATATAGATTGATGTTCGAGTTTATTATAATTGATAAAATGATTAAGAAGATATATTCGACAAATAAATCATTAACTAATTAAATGATCATTTAATATGTTAAGGATTTCTAGTCAAAGATGTAGGTAGTAAATAAAAGCACTCGATCAATAAATAAATGAATAAAATGCACCGATACCAAATGGAGCCGCCTGATATTTCTATATAAACCTATGTGCATGAATGCATTAGAGAGGAAAAGCAAAGTGTTATAGCAGCCAAATTCCAGCCCGAAAATGAGTCGCACTAGGTCCAAGAGACAGATGAGGGGCGCTGCAAATAGTGAAGAGCAGATGAAATTAATCTTTGAGCGCTGTGACACCGACAAAGACGGCTACCTTAACAAACAAGAGCTTAAAAAGGCTTTGGGCGATCTGGGTGTCGAGTTCCCCAACTTGCGAGCCATATCAGCTCTTTGGCATGCGGATGCCAACGAAGATGGATACATCAGCAAGAAGGAGATGGCTGAGCTTGTCAAATACACTTCAACTCTCAGCACCGTTAGATACTCTCACCGCCATTAGATATTCATATATATATATATATATATATATATATATATATATATATATACCCATTACTGGAAGATGGGAAGATATATAATAAATGAACAGTTTGTGTAACTTTTCTTTTTCTTCTTCTTCTTCTTCTTTCTCTCCCCCTGCCCGGTTTCTTTCTTCTGTCTTGTGCGGTGTTTAATTCCGACGTGTGAGTCCGTGGATCCCTGGATTTGTAATACAAGCTTTTATATAATAATAAATTCTCTCTTCCTGGTGTAATAATTCCCTGAATATTTCTCGGACTAGTCGATCTCTGCCACCTCCACCTCCAAAGAACCAACCTTGTTCAACTTGTGTTCTTTCAGCCATGCATGCATATATTGAAGCTATTCTAGATCTCTTGAAACTTATTAAATACTCTGTGACATAATTAAAGATTCTCTCTTCTCGGGTACGATTGTTAATTTGAGGGTCTTATTTTTGTTTTCGTTTGAAAAAGTGAAGTGATGTGATATAAATGTGAAAATTATTTTTGTATTTTTAATTATATGTTAATGTTTTTGTTCTGAAATCAATTTTTTATTTTTATTTTTTTTAAAAAAAGAGAACAAAAATCTTATTGAACATATACAAGTCTATTAATTGCTAGCTAGGGTGAAATCGAGACAAAATTAAACAGGTTGAAACAAAGCAATATTCCAATATGGTCTATATATAACGAATTCAATGATATATAGGTTTCAATATTATGTATCAAGCAATACGGGGCGTTTCAATGCATGACATAAACAGTTTCTTAAAAATATCTTAGATTCTGATAAGTTTATAGAGCTAGGTGAAGCCTGTGAGTTTCTCTTTTGCCACATGCAGGCTTTCATAATCACCAAAATATATTCCTTTCAAGTCTCGATCAATCTTTTTCGGTGGCGGGTGAGGGGGAGGAGTTGTTCCTGCTTTGTGAAGAATAATACACGTGGGAGATATATTCCTTCTCATCTTTTTGCCAAATCAACAATATGGAAAAAAGGAGGTATATGATACCATTGGTCCATTGGAGATAGCTAGGTGGAAAATTTCAGATAATAAAGTATATATATATGGAGGCTAAGGTTCTACGCTAATTTTTGTTTTATTCACAAAAGTCGATAGGTTTGGCTTGAGTCTACTTTCCGTTAGAGTATTTACATATATTTTACTGAGTAGTAAATTAATTTGTCCTATATATTTAAGTTAAAAATTCATAGTACAACTTTGCAACTCTAGAGAATGATGATACATAATCAATTTATAAATTAAAGGGAAGAGGATTTCAACCAGCACGTGATAAATAATATATGTATTGTTATATCAATTTATAAAGAATTCATAGTACAACTTTGCAACTCTAGAGAATGATGATACATAATATTATAAAAGGTTAATTAGAAATTGATGTGATTATATATGATGACATGCTATATACCAAATGCATTCAGTTACACGTGTATTTCATGCATCAAATTCGCAGAAAATGGAATCATATGATTCATGCATATTTTAACTCAACACAATAGTATGGAAAAATGTATATTTATAATTGGAGAATAAAGGTTAAAACATATGAGAGCTAGCCGCATCAATATATATATATATATCATTGCCATGCACTGATCCCTAATTAATTAATTAAGTTGCCCCAGAAGCTAAAACCCATTAAAATAACCTGAGAAAATGCGTGAGAAAGTTACCATGTTTAAACCTGTCCGTGTTTCCTTCACAAGAGATCAGCTAATGAATATTTTCAGGAGCCATGACTTGGATGGAGACGGAAAACTTTCATGGAAGGAGGTGAAGGCAGCATTCGGATATCTTGGATCACGTTGGGATTCTTATAGGGCTATGCTGGCACTTCTTCATGCTGATTCCGACCACGATGACTACATTGGAGAGGAGGAGTTGAAAAAGCTTGTTGACTACGCCCTACAATGCAAGTACACCATTGCCTAGACTGACGTAAATCTTGGTGTTATTGTGTGTGATTAATGTTGCCCTTGCTTGTACTTATGTAACTTGTGAGTGCATGTGTCTGTAATAAGTCACAACTTACTTTTGATCATGTAATCGAAAGAGGTGACTCTCTCAACCCGTCTTTCTTTTTCTTTTCTTTTTTTTTTCTTTTTGGCTCACATATCAAGGGATAGGGGTGGGCAAAAACCCGCACCAACCTACCCCGATCCTCTCGGATTTGTTTTTTTTTTTTTTTTTTTTTTACTGAAACGGGTTGGATTTCTTCCAACAGAGGCGGGGTGGAGAGAGTTTTGGGTTGGAAAATTTTTGGACGGTACCTGCAGTCCGCCCGCTAAGAGCCAAATAAATACGAAAAGCCCTACTTCTTTTGCTTTCAGACGTCTTCTCCTCAAGACCTAGCCGCCTTCAAACGTCTTCTCCTCAAGAAACAAGGTGATAAATGATAAGATTTCTTCCTGCGAATTTTTTTCGCTCTCTATAGAGCTTGTCTCTCTTAATTACTTGACTCCTTGTGAGTTTTTTCCCTTGTTCCCCTGCTGTTATTGATTCCAAGTGAGGTAGTTTTGATCTTTCTTTTTTTTTCCTCTTCTTCCTTGGCTGGTTTTTTTTTTTTTGCTTCTTGATGACAGATCTACAGATAGATGAAAAGACCGGATCTGGCTTAGGTGTGGTAGTGCAAAACTACCGCATCATGCAGTAGCCCAAAACGACCTAGTTTGGGGTCATTTTGGGCAATAATAGACTTTTTTTTTTAAAGAAAAATAAAAATATTAAAAAACTAAAAATATTAAAAAAAAAATAGAAGAGAACGAAAAAAAAAAATGAAAGGAGTGGCTGGGGGCCAAAATGGGGTGGCCAAACCACCCCATTTTGGCCAAGGTGATGGCTGGAGCCACCCCCATGGCCGGTCTGGGGGTGGACAAACCACCCTC